>NC_136505.1:16973617-17121117 GCF_053919585.1 Euprymna scolopes | reverse complement strand
TATTTATTTCTGTGTACTTTTTAAAAATATTTTTGTCATATTTTATTCGTTTTATGATTTCATTTTATTTCATTTGAAAAAAAAAAAAAAAAATATATATATACATATATATATATATATATATAGAGAGAGAGAGAGCGAGAGAGAGAGAGAATAAATGACAAAAAGTTATATTCCAAAATTCATGATGTTGGACTTATACAATTCTTGACAGTATCTGTTTCGTAGCTCAAAATCAATCACTTAATTATTATATCAATCAGTGAATCTATTAACTGATCAGGAGAAATAGCAAATCAATCCGTCAAAAGAAATTGAAATGTGATTTGACATGATTAAAATCCGAAAATTGAAAGAAAAGCTGCAATTACCTTTTTATTTTTCCATTACGCCATATTTCATATATATATATATATATATATATATATATATATATATATATATATATATATATATATATATATATATATTATTAACCTAGTTGTCACCGAATTTTAGCTAATCAGTAGTCACAGGTCATTTAGGAAGAGGAGATGGTTATTTAATAGTATACAAACACCATTGATACTTGTTAATCGTAAAAAAATAAATTATGGATTATAATTATAATAAGAGTATGTATGATTATTGAAAAACAAAAAAGTAAAATTATTCCTTTTTTCTTTTAATAAATTCTTTTTATTTTTTTAGTGTTGAGAAATAGTCACAAAAATAAATTGTGACTTTTTTCAACACCTTCCGACTAAACTAATGCTCCATTTTTCTCTAAATTTAGAGTAAGAGGTTCATTTTCTTATATCATTATCATGTAAAATGAACACCCACTTCCTAAATTATTGTAACCAGAAAGCATTATAACCCAGTTCTCGACTGCATAGCATGTGACAGAATGAATAACTGATTCAGGTGCTTGTTAAGATATAGTCGACAAATCGATTTTTTAAATTTATCGTTTCAAGTGTAACATGATGCGGACCGAGCGATGCCGAGTGACCTTGCTAGTCGACACGAATTCAGAGGAATTTGCATGGCTGAATTCTAATGATGATGATGATGATGGTTTGATGTTGTTTTAAACAGAAATGTCTATGGGATTTTGTCAGAAAGAAAAAAAACAAATGATTGTTCTTATCTTATTGCTATTGTATATCCGTTAACAACGAAAAGGTTGTTTTTGGGCCCTCTGTTGAGCGATATGAAGAAATCCAGAGATTCTTAAGCTGACAGCTTGGGGTGGGAATCGGGGGTGAGGGGTCGCCGCCAGGCATTGTTCGACCTGGAGGTGACTAATAGCTCCTAATTACATGATAAGTGAACACCTCAGTGCAATGAGGGTTAAAAATGGGGATAGATAAAGCCGAAAGGAGGAGTAGAAATTAGGGAAATAGAGAGAGGGAGGAAATTCAAAAGAGGAAAAAGGAAAGGGAGTACAAATTAATAGGATAAAAGAAGAGAGGGAGAGGAAAGGAAAGAAAGAAGAATAACTCCAAAAAGGTGGAAGGAGGAACGACTGATTTGATAAAAACAAGACACTTGGCTAATTGGGGTCTTTTTTCGCTGATCCCTTTCCGTGGACTGACGGTAGATGAAGAACGGAGAACTTGGTAAAGGAAAGAAAACTGCCAGCCCCCTAAGTTGCATGACTAGGCCAGTGTGTAACTATTATTTGTAAAGTCAAAGACAATAATCAATTCTATGTTAAGAAAAACCAATTAAGTTTGACTTTCTTTTCTTTGATTGGAACGCCGTTGTGAATGCAATATATTTCTCCGATAGCCCAGGTGACGGTTGGAAGCTGATTTGAAAGCGGAACCGGAGAGCGACCGACGATGACGGCGAAGACGAATTCGACCACTAGACGAAACCACAGGTAACGCCACAGGTATCGGCTACGGGTGCATTTCAATCACGAGCCTATGCACCTGAGCTGAACTGCACTGGAGGAGTTACACAAGCAAAAACAATATTACGCATTTAATTGTCATGTCGGAAATAGTAATATATCCAAAAATTACGAAAATTCATCAAGCAGAACAATTGCTATTGTGTTTTTGTCAAAAAAATATATAGTTTGTTGCTTTAGACAACAAATATTGCAGCCATCACGCAACTAATCTAAAATATTCGTTCCAGAGTAATGTCCCCTGCATGTAGACTCCTACCGTCTACTGTGAAAAATTACACAAATTGAATCATGTCTCCTCATTGGTTGATTAGTTGAATACATTGTTTTAAAACAGACATTTTTATTAGTTGAATTCAAATATTAACCCGCGCGAGTTGCAGGTCTTTTTTCAACTGAAAATCAGTTCGGGTAAAAACTTTGAAGATGCCAGACTCTAATATGTTAGATATTTCTTTCTTGACGTAATATCGTCTTTTCAGTCAGCAAAGATTGTTGATTTTTTGTTGATCATTGATGAATCCGAATTACTAATTGATCGTTGTATTAAAAAGAACAGTTCTTTATGTCAAGGACAATTACTAATCTTTATAGAAGATTTTTCAACTATCACTTCATCTAGAAGTAAACTACCAGGCTTACGCAGAACTGCAAAATGACGCAACATATTTTGCAAGAAAAGAAAACGACCTGTAACTAAACCATCAGGTAAGTGCACTTTTCAATTTGCTGTGTTTTAAACTGTGGAAATAAAATTCTCACACTACTTAATAACGTCTAAAATGCGATTTTACCCAATTTTCTGTAAAAATGACTTTTAACTATAAATAATTTTCTACTCGATAATTTTTCATAATTTTTTTATATATTACTATTTTCGGCATGACAATAAAATATGTAATATTGTTGTGCTTTAAAACGACATATTAAAAGAAATTGATCTATCGTGATTACCTGTCCTATTGCATTTTTCAGTATGAACAAAAAAAAAAAAAACAGTAACAAAAAACAGGACCCTAAAAAGCAAAAAAAGAAAAAAAAACAAAAACAAAACAAAAGAAAACATGACCCTAAAAACAATTAAAAAAAACCCAACAAAACAAAAATTAACCCCAACTCTATCCCTGCCTGCCATGGGAATGTGATAATATATATATATATATATATATATATATATATATATATATATATATATATATATATATATATATATATATATATATTTAATTTTTTTATTTTAGTAGTGCTGTTTCATATTGACACAGCACAAGCACTGGCTGTGCTGTGCTACTGCTGTGACAATATGAAAACAAATTCATAAAATATACTCGTAGTTTTGGAGGAAAAGTGCCCAGTAGACTGGTGGTCTTTTAAACCAACATATTTCAGCTGAAAACATAACGTACTCGTATGTCATGTCGAAATTAGTATAAATTTCAAAAATTATATAAAATTATCCAATAAATGATGTGCCAGATGTATTTTTAACAACAACAACAACAACAACAAATCGTCCACAATTACATTCTGACATATTGTGTTTGAAAATACGGGCCCTTCATTTAAGTCAAGGGATATAAGTCGGTCTGCCATACTGAATTGGTCGCACAACTCTTGCACATTAAAACATGCAATAAAACTCGATAAATTCTATTTTGACTTGTAATTATTTTTCTTCCGAATCATTTTTCTTTTTTAAATTTTTTGGAATTATACTAATTTCAACATGACACAAAGTATGTAATAATGTTTTCACCTGAAATGCGTTCTACACAAAATTAAATGATGCCATTTTGGAAATATGAACAAAAAATGGTTATGCTGCGTGCTGCGACGCTGCTGCGTGGTTAAAGAACTAGGTGATCATTTTACATTAGTAAAAGAAGAAGAAGAAGAAGAAGAAGAAGAAGAAGAAGAAGAAGAAGAAGAAGAAGAAAGTTTTCTCAGTATCCGAGAGTGTTGACGCAAATCACATAAGAAATAAAATTTATTTATATTTTCTGGTTGATGTGGGGAGGAAAAGTTAAAATTTGACAATGCAAAAAAAAAAAAAAAGTAAAAATGAAAGTTAAACTGTAAAAAAAAAAAAGATAGACAATGTTTACAATTCGATATAAATATATCGTAAAATCGATATCCTATTCCCATCGATTTCGACTGCTGACAATATATGGCGTTTTACATATTTTAAGACGAAAGTGTAGTTTTTCGTAAACAAACCAAGTAATAGCACCTCCTTCCCTTTTTTAAATTTCGCATAGATGGAAGAGACATTTTCTTAAATCTACGCAAACAAACAAGAATACAAAAAAAAAATATATATATTGAACTCAAAAGAATTTAAAAACGGAATGAATTCACAGTGACTACACGCACGCTTTCAGACACCGTAAATAAAAGTCGCGCTTTTTCTTTTTGTTTTAAAATTCCGTTTCTGTATGATCGGTTTTCGTAAATAATAAAAAGACAATTTTTTGATTTATGCCAATACTGACCGTACTCCAACTGTAGTCATGTTCTGGTCGTCTTAAAAGCTGGAGAATGTCGGGAAGAAAACTGTCAGGTTGGAAATTTTCATCAGCGCCGCAGTTCGCCATCGTTATGGGCGTACTCCAAACTGTGCTCTCTCTCTCTCTCTCTCTCTCTCTCTCTCTCTCTCTCTCTCTCTCTCTCTCTCTCTCTCTCTCTCTCTTATATCGGGTCCCTACTCTCTTTCTCTCATAACCTTCTCTCTCTTTCTCTCTCTATTAAATCTTCTCTCTCTCTCTCTCTCACACACACACACACACACACACACACACACACACACACACACACACACACACACACACACACACACACACATGACACTTCCCTCTCTCTCTCTCTCTCTCGCTTGACCCATTCCTTTTGTGTCACTGTATCTATCTCTTTCTTTTACCGCTCTCTCCACCTGACCTTTGACTGTGTATACGGTATACTAACTATACTATACGGTGACGAGGGAAACTCCTCAGCTGTGGTATACACTGTATACACCACAGCTGAGGAGTTTCCCTCGTCACCAAAATCAACCATTGTTGATCGCTTTTCCCCTGTTGATTGAGGCGTATGGTCCTCTGTTCTGTCTAGTTCTAGGAGGTCCACCCTCTTAGGCTTTGCCTTTTCTCTTCTAGAATAGGTTAGTTTATTATCAATTACTTGTGGAACCCCCTCCCCTACTATGAAATACAGACGTAGCTACCTCTGTTCGTCAAGATCAAAGTGTAGTATCTGTTCTTCAGATGCTGCTGCAGTGCTGCACTTCTATTTCTTGTTCTCTTTCGGTGGAGGAGAAATCCTTCACGACTTGGAACAATTTTTATTTTTGTACCTTTTCTCCACGTTAAAAAACGACCCTGGTGTCTAACTCTGTCCCGTGTGGAGGCATAGTAAATAAATAGGTACCTAGGTATTTTTTCTTTCTTTCTTTTACGCTGGGCTGGGGTGGGGTAGGCGTGGGCGCTGTCCGCTGTCCTTTTCAAAAGCACATCCTGCCATGAGAGAGAGATTAACTTTTTAAAATTTTTTAAATACCATTCTTACTTGATTAAATAATTCGAAACAAGAAAAATGATTTTTGTTTTAATTCAATTATTTTTATTGTGTCAGTTGTATCAGTTTGGAATACGTTAAACATTAAAAAAAAGAAAAGAAAGAAAGAAAAAAGTCCACTGATGTTGACCCGCTGCCAAAAAATTCAGAATAGAAACATGTAAACGAAGGAGACATCTGATACAGGAGAACCCAAAATGTTTTATGACAGAATGTTTTGGAATTTTTGACACCCTTAACACAAAACTGCGAATAAAATAAAACTCGTAATTTCTTTTTTTTAAAAGTGGGTTGTTTAATTTCTTTATGGAATATACTTCCAAGATAAACTATTAAATTAAAAAAAAAAAATAATAATAATAGAAATATTACTTTTTTATTTAAAAAAAAAAGAAGTGTTTACAAAATGCATCCGCGCGCTCGTGCAGCCATTTTTTTCTACGTAATGAAATCAATTGAATTTTACGACTTACATCTTTTTCTATTTTTTTTTTTTTTTCAATTTAAAAATCTATCAAAATTTTTCTATTGGTTCAATTTGTAAGATAGTTTTAATGTGAAATTTTATGCTCTTTCTAATAAACAGAATATATTCTAGACAAACGTTTTTTTTTTATTCACCCCCCCCCCTATTTTGAAATGTCTATTAAAATGAAAATAATTAATTTTCTTACCTAAGGTTTATGTATCACAAATTGAAGATAAAAGATCAATAAATAAAATAATCTACGTTAAAACAAAATATTGTCCTAAACAAAAATAACGATAGAAAACACGTATTATCAAAGAAAGCAATTATTTTATTTAGAAGAATTAATTCAGTTTAAATAATTCTTGTGTCTTTACAAAACAATAAAAAAAAAACACGGTCTTATGTAATTTTGATACCGCGCTGAAATAATAACGTTATTATTTCGAAAGCCCAGAGGAGAGGGTATCGTTTAAAAGTCATTTCGGGGGCACTTGTGCTTGTGCACTTGTGCAGTACTTAAAAATATACACATTTATTTTATTTTGGAGGTAGGGGAGGCTCGTTTTCAAACTATATCTACCTCAGTATTTTCTTTAATTTTCGGACATTATTTTTTTGTTAAAATTATTTACTAAGTAATGTCGAGTGCGACATTACTTATTTCTTTTTAACTAAATAAACTCTTTAAAATAAGTTTAACCACTAAAAACTTATAAAGCTAGGTAGAAAACGAAAACTTAGAAAAATCAATTTTTTTTTTTTTAAACAATAAACATGTAAAAACACTTTTTTTAAATATTATGGGATGTGCAAATTATTACCTAAAAATATACAAATTTACTTTCTTTTGGAGGTGGGGCTGGGGCTCGTTTTAAAACTATATCTACCTTAATATTTTCTTTAATTTTCTATTTTTAAGCAATTATCTTCTTAAAACTTGATCCTCTTATGTCGGACATTTTTTGTTCATAAGTAATACTCGACATTACTTTCTTTCTTTCTTTCTTTTTTTTTTTTTTTAACTAAATAAACTCTTTAAGATAAGTTGAAAGACCAAAAACTTTCAAAGCTAGGTAGAAAACGAAAACTTAGAAAAATTAATTTAATTTTTTTTTTCAAACAAGAGTAAACAAGTAAAAATATTTTTTAAAACTATTATCGGATGTGTATTCTCTTTTAAAGACAATATCTTCTTCAAGAACGGTCATAAAATATGTTTTCAATTGATATTTATTCAATAAGGGACCAGTTTTCCTACCTAGCAAAAGAGGACGAGTTTTGCGGGGTCGAGTTTTCCGGGTACGAGTTTTCCCGAGACGAATTTTCCTAAATTCGTTTGCTGTCAACAACAAAGTTGTATTTATTTGCTTCCCCACTGAGCAAATTAGGCCTTTTCTAATGTGGAGAGAGAAGGAGGGGGAGGGAAAGGGGAGGACAGCTCCCGATGGGTGGAAAATGGGAGCTGGATAATGACAATTAGTATGAGGGGCTGCCCCTACATTGACCAAGGTCTGATATGTGGGGTTGGTATTTATTTGCTCCCCCACCGAGTAAATTAGGCACAAGGCCGCTTTTTAATGTGAGGAGTGAAGGAGAAATGGGTACCAACTCCCCGGGGAGTAGGGGAGCTGGATAGTGACAATTGGTATGAAGGGTTTCCCCTACATTGATCCAGGTCTTATATGTGGGGTTGCCCCCCGAACTCCCCGAACAATAAAGGTAATACAATAATTCATTTGTGTTGAGGGCGGAGGAAGAAAAAATACAAAAGTGGTTAGTAGGGCCCTCCTAACCGCATCTAGTTGGTAGTCTGTCCATTCCACTTCGGTTTGTAAAGCAACCTGAGCTCTTGCAGGACAGTCTCTAAGGACAGTCTCTAAGTGGGGATGCCCTCTAGATAGGACAAAATGGAGAAAAGAAAATTTTGTGGGTGAGGGATGGTGGGGAGTTAGTGATTGATTTCTTTCTCTTCAAGATGGGTGAAATTTAGAGGGAGGAGTGAAAAGAAAAAGTGTCAGTTAGGAGGGGGTGGGGATCTTGGAGGCTTCCTAGTTAGGGAGGGGTGGAGCACTCGCTCGGCTAATTAAGAGGCTAATTATTTGGTTACACTTGATGAAACTGTGCATTCCACACCTAGGCGGGGAACACATATTCAAATTTGGCTCCTTTTCGTACACAGACTTGCTACATGTATCCATCTTCTGTCAAATGCCACGCGATGCAGCCTTCTTCTATCACATCTGATCTTCTGCTGATTTTGATCTTGATAAATCGAATTAAGTTGTCTTCTCCTTATTTAAAAAAAAGCGCGAATCAAAAACTAACGTTTCGCATCATAATAAAATTTTATTTTCTTACTTTAAAAAAATTTCTCCTGTGGCAGATTTCTCCCTGGTTCTACTTTCGATTTTTCTTGCTCACATGCCCCTATTTCGAATTTGTGGCAGCTGACTGACATCAGTGGACTTTTTTTTTCTACCAAAACGGTCATTAACAATGTCTTTTTTTATGTTTAACATGGGTTTGTTTTACAATCCAGAGATACGAAAAAGTTGTCAAAAATATATACGCTATCAAAGGCAAGATAAATTATTTTCTACCTGGATAAGTTTTTATTGTTTTTATTTCATGTACAATGTTTATTCGGTTCGAAAAACACGTCGTGTTAAGAGCTATGAGGGAGCAAAAAAAAAAAAAATGGCTGCGACGGCTTTGAAGTTTTGACAAAGACTTATATAAAAAAATTCAAAATTATGGTAGAAACTAACCCAATAAATGTTACCATGACATTAATTGCTCATGCATGAAGCATTGTTTAAAGCTAGACTGGTGCATCTACCACTAGCCTCTCGCTCTTAGACAGGGTCCAAAAAAAAACTAATAAGTCCCGCACTATCAACCAAACTCCAACCTCTGTCCCATCGCCGAAATGTTGCATCCTGGTGCCAGTTTTACAAGCATTTTAATGAAATGTGCTCTGACGAACTCAAAGCATTTGTACCCCCTTGTTGTAAATAGTCCCAACTAACCTGACAAGCAGCAAAATTCCACCCCTACACAGCAGAAATTTTTAGAAAGCTTTCTACTCTAATAGTTTTTTCCCTCCAAACAACTAGACTTTGGAATTCCCTTCCATGTCTCTGCTTCCCTGACTGCACTGACCTGCAAAGGTTCAAATATAATGTGAATAGACATCTTACTGCTCAACTCTCTACATAGCATAAATTTAGTCCCAAATAGTAGCCCCTTACGTCCAAGTGGCATGGAGCATTGTTTGGGATGAAATAACAAGTAACACACACACACACACACACACACACACACACACACACACACACACACACACACACACAATCAACTTATCAAAGAGTAAATCTTTATCAAAGCAAAACTTATCAAGATAAGAAAAGCTCAACACTATTAAGAGGAGCAAACAATAAAATTAAATGAAAGATGAGGAATAAAAGTTATATATAACTTTATTATATCATCAGAACAATAAGATAAAGTTAAGGGGAAAATTAAGAAAAAAACTTTTTAGGCTATGGCATTTCAAAGCTGAATGCTTCTCATTAGAAGAGGAGAAGGGCTAGAATTATACAAAATGCAAATATCAAAAAAACTGGTTTAGTAACATTTAGATATTTTATTATTTAATCAACATTTAAATTTGAAAGCTGGATCTTTTATCGCTCTTTTCCAGTTCTATTGCTAATGTATCATTATATATTATTTTTTTATTCATAATCCATTCCCAATTTTCGATTGTTTTCAAGATTTCTATTGAACTTCGAATTCAAGTATCTAAAAGTTTTTCTCTAATATCTATTCTGATATCTGGATTTTTGTATTTTGAATGTGCTCAACCTTCGTTCTGATTACCGATTTTCCATCTTGAATTTTATTTAACACTAGCAAAGTCCCGACCTTAACATTTGACCTTGACCTTGAAAAATAGTGTGCACCATCCCTAGGTCGGAGACCATCATCATGTCAGGTTTGGTCATGATCGGTTCAGTGGTGTGGGCTGTAGGAAAGTATATATATATATATATATATATATACATAGGAGAGTGTATATATATATATATATATATATATATATATATATATATATATATATATATATATATATATATATATATATATAGGGGAGTATATATATATATACTTTGAACTTTAACCTTAGCCTTAAAAAATAGTGTGCACCATGCACCATGTCTAGATGGGGGACCATCATCATGTCAGGTTTGGTCATGATCGATCCAATGGTGTGGGCTGTAGAAGAGTATATATATACATAGGCTATGATCTTGACTTTACTTTGAAAAATAGTGTACACCATCCCTTGGTTGGGGCTATAATTGTGCCAGGTTTAGCCATGATTTGCCAGTGATTTGGGCTGTAGGAGAGTTGTACACACAGGCACACGGACACTACTACTTTATATATAGAGAAGAATGTGACCTTGCTGATCCCCTTTTTTGGAAATAGTCTGAATTATGCTTCTTATCTGATACACAAATGTATATCGCAATACAAATCTTCAACTTGATAGAACTGAAACCTACCAATTCTTGGAATTCTACTAACCTTCTCGTTTTGAGAATTCCTCCCTGGATCTTTCTATTTTCAAATCAATTCACAGGATTTTACTAGTATTCTAAGGATTTGCTATGCTGTACAAATAGTTTCAGGATTTATGAAGATTGTACCAAGACTTGATTCTCCACACATTTTTACTTTGTTGGATTTGTAAACAGTTGTCATATTCTTTGCTTTCTGAAATCCTAAATTAAAGACTTCACTGGAACTTGTATAAAGATATTTTTATTTTATATTGGAACTTTTTTTGAGATTCCTTTGAACACTTTTCTAATCCTATTTTCTTCACTTTCAGATCGTTTCATTTTTATTTTTATCTAATTATATATTTATGTATTTCCGTATCTCTCATTTACTGTTTCTCTTTCCTGTCCTTCATTCTCCATTTCTCATCTATCTTTCCTATTTTTTCCTTTTTTTTCTTTTATTATTGGCCCTCCTTTAATGATCCCCATTATTTCATGACCGGCAAATCGTAGGCGTCTTTCTCTGATGGTATTAGATATGGCAGGTAGATTGCCATAAAGTTGCTGCTTCGTGGGATGATTTTGCCAAAATGTATTTAATATTGTTCTTAGCATACGGGTGTATGTGCCGTCTAGTTTTCTTTCCAAACTTTTGGTGAGTGTCCAGGTTGTAGCACTGTAAACAAGGACAGACTCTACCACTGCCCTGAAGAACTGCCTTTTCAGTTTGTCAGCCAGTCTCGAAGTCCATACTGAATGTAGCCCATCCAATGCAGTCCATGCTTTTGAGATGCGAATTCTGATATCTCTCTCTGTGGAAACTATGTTGCTGCGCAGATACGTAAACTCAGCGACTTCTTTCAGTGTTGATCCAACCAAAGCCCTGATCTCTCCCTTCACATTGAAAGTCATAAACTTTGTCTTATCCGCATTTATGGAGACCAATGTCATTTGCATACTTTTCTAGCTTACGTAACAGTGTTTGCGCATCAGCAGTGTTGTTCGTGAACAAAGCAATATTGTCTGCGTAATTTGCATCAGTTATGTGTGCTGATTGATGACGTCTGTTTCTGGATTCATTTAGGGTGAAGCCTAGCATGTTGTGTATATCAACAGAGGTGTGTCTGAGGAGCAAGCATGAATTACTGAGTGATGTATTGCTATGGACTCCGCGACACGGACGCGCAAGCAGAGGATGACCTAGATCCACGTACATCCAACAAATATCACACGACGCCAACTGTGAACCTGAAGATCTGAGGCAACTGATGGAAGACAGGAAACTCTGGAGAGGAAGAGTCGCATTGGTCCGGGCAAGGAGCCCGTCATGATGATGATGATGATGATGATGATGATGATGATGATTTCATAGTGGCCTATAGTCTTTAAAATATTACCTACATAATCTTTAAAATATTACCTACATAATCTTTAATATATTACCTACATAATCTTTAAAATATTACCTACATAATCTTTAAAATATTACTTACATATATACTACCCGTCAGATTTACCCTTATATGTTGTACATACTTTGGATTACTTTTTTACCATATTATCCCATTCCATAATTCTCATTTAATTTTTACATGTTATTAAGCCTGTTTTTCTATATTTGCATTTTTGTATAATTCTGGCCCTTCTCTTCTGATGAAAAACATTTAGTTTTGAAATATCATGGTTTAAATAGGTTTTTCTTAATTTTTCCCTTACTTTTCGTTATTGTTCTGATGATATAATAAAGTTATATATGTCTTTTATTTCTCATCTTTGACTTAATATATACATGAGGGCGAAACTCGAGTCTTGGACTTTTGGTTCGTTGACTGTCATGGCTCTTGGGCTGCGGCATTATTTGGCTGTGGAATTTATTATATATATATATATATATATATATATATATATATATATATATATATATATATATATATATATATATATACTAGCATTTCAGTCCGGCGTTGCCCAGATGTTTGCCTGTGTGTGTTGAGCAAAAAAAAAAAAAAAAAAAAGTGGTAGTAGGAAGGCAGGCTTGAACCCGAAACCGCGAAGGAGGAAAAGAACGGGAAAAAAACCTGACGTCTTTGTTGTTACGACCACCGCCAAACCGGAAGTGACGTACGTTTTAATTAAGGCTAGACAATCGAAAGGAGAGGATGACTTTAAAAAATATCGGCGAAAAAAGCGACCCCCCCCCCTGTAGAAAAGTGCCCAGTTTAAGGTGAAGATATTAAGGGTTTTAGCCAATTTTTCGATATTTGTTGTCTGAAAGGTCGAATTTCAAAACGATACTGATCTTGTAAAAATCCGTCGCCTCTGTCAAAAGTGTTAGGCAGACATGCAAACATACATAAATACATACATACATTTATATATTGGTAACTAAAAATTTTCGACCCAAACCGATTGAAAAGTCAGGTGGGAAACAGGCAAACGGAAGAGAGTTCCACAGGCGTGCACTTCTAAGAAAGAAGCTTTATTCATGGAATCTATGTTTTTATTTAGGCACAGATAAAGAGTGTTCCTTATTTCATCGGATTATTTCGATTACCGATGCTTATCGAAGATATTCTGACACAAACCTGTCTAAGAACACTGCCAGGCACATGTGGAATTTCATAAAAATCGACCCAGCCTTTTTTGAGTTCATAAGAAAGGAACTCACAAATACGCAAAGTTCCTTTTAAATTTACAAGGCTGTGACACTGGATATACTAATGTTTCAGACATATGGCTGATTAAAACCACAAGTCCTTGTCAATCGACTTAAAAAAAGTTTGTCTTCCACAGAAGAAACCAGTTCTCAAATCAATTTGAGAACTGGTTTCTTTTTTGAAAGACAAACTTTTTTTTTAAGTCTCCTGATGAGGACTTGTGGTTTTAATCACCCACCTATCAAAACATTAGCATGTCCAGTGTTGCAGCCTTGTAAATGTGTTTATATTAATAAAAATATATCTTACTCATCTTTTATTAAGCACTCCTCATGGCCCATAATTTTCTAAAGCATTCTTTGTCTTGCTTAGAATAATAAAAATTCTTTGATATGAAACTCAGCCACTTCATTTCATTTCAACGAGAGTTTTTTGAAATTCATTGAATTACAATTTAATATATATATATATATATATATATATATATATATATATATATATATATATATATATATATATATATATATATATATATATATATATATCACCTTGTGCGCCTGTTTTTATGTTCAGGCTTTCTCTAATCACTCCCTCTCTATTTCAATTTCTCTCCCGGTCTGCTTATTTTCCCCTCCCTCCCTATTTCTTTCTCTCTGTGTAACACAACCATTTCTATAACTCATCCTGTCACTATCACTCACTCCAAGTCTATCTCCCCGTGCGTCTCCTAATCCAAATAAAACCTCATGTTTGACTGATAAAAGTAAATATTTATTTTATAAATGCAAATAGTCCTCTGCTTGTTGGCGCCAGAAAGAGGGCGGGGGGGGGGCACTGAAAATACAAGTTTTTTAACTGACCTATATATTGTAAATAAGAATAATACCCTCTGTATAATCTATATATCTATAAAGGTGAGAATGTGTGTGTGTGTGTGTGTGTGTGTGTGAGGACACTTCTCAACCTATGTACTCAACGAATTTTTGATTTACAGACTTGAAATTTGCTGTACAGAGTATTCAGGCATGTAGAAAACTTTTTAATCAGTTTTCATCCGGAAAAAAGGGCTGCTAAGGAGTCAAAATTGAAAAATTGGTACTTGGGAGTCATTGGATTTTTATCTGTTTGTCAACTGTTTCACGACTGTATACATGAATTGTTCACATGACAGCTTCCTTATGCTAAGAATAATAGGCTTGAAAACACTTTTTAAAGATTGTGGCAAGCTGGGCTAATTAGCGTACTTGACTCACTGTCTCTAAGTTTTGGTTTCAATCTCAGTTAGAGTAGTTTTTTATTTACAAAAAATGAACTGCTTAGAAAAAATATAATACTTGCATTTTTTTTATACATGCTAGTCACCACTTATCAAGGCCCGGGAGCCACTTGGGGATAAGGGTTATTGCGTATACAGTAATCAATGGGATAATATCGTAGTAATCATTAGTAATGGAGATTTGATAGAGCGTCTTACTTAAGGGGGCGATTTATCAGGAATTTGTTTATGTTGGACTTGAAGACATCTAAATTGTAGTCAGGTGGGAAACAGGCAAACGGAACAGAGTTCCACAGGTGTGCACTTTTAAGAAGGAAGCTTTGTTCATGGAATCTATGTTTTGATTTAGGCATAGATAAAGAGTGGGGAAAATTATTGACAGTTGTTTCAGCTAGACGGGTGTTTTTTGTGAAAGATTTGCAAGGGGAGGACCAAAGATTGGAGTTCAGACGAGCACTTGCCATGGAAATAATGATAAAACAAAGACAGGCTCGCAACGTCTCTTCTGTAGGAGAGAGGTTGCAGGGTAGAGAAAAGGGCATCCCCCACTAAGCCACAAAGTCTATTTTGTACTCTATCAAGGCAGGATAGGCTGTTTTTAGCAGCTCCTGCCCAGGTATGGCAGCAGTATTCCATCCTTGGATGTACTTGGCTTTTATATAGATAGAGAATTGCATCAGCAGTGAGATATCTTCTGGAGTGGTAGAAGGATCCTACCATTTTTCCAGCGACTTTGGCAAAACAGACTTTATGTACGTGTTCCATTTCAGATCAGGAGTAAAGGTCAATCCCAGAAGCTTGTCAAAACATAGAGCCTCCCCAAGACGAGAGCCATCCATTTCAATTGATGCCAGATGGGGATCAGAGCGTTGCATGCACATGTTTTTTTTTAAGGACTCGTAGTGCAGTTATTAGAGTACTTGAAAAGAATCAGTTGTAGAAGTGGCATTCTTCTGAATGGTGAAGGTTCAATCCTTAGTGTGGACAATCGAAAATATAATGGTGAATTACTTAGGACTTCTATCCAGCCATAGCTGACAGAATGAGAGCATGATACCCCTGTGAATTAAATAAAGGGTTCCATTAAAAAATCTGTGCAGAGTCTTGAGTTCGACAGAAAAATTCCTGAGTTTGAGAAGATACACCTGAAGAAAGTCACATCTACCAAAACGTTGTGAAAATGACACTCCAAATGAGAACAGTAATCTGAAGAATCCAAATAATATGAATAATCAAGCATCATCTCAAAAACTCTGAAACTTCTTATTCTAATATGAGTATCATTCTTCATAGATTTGACAGCTTCTTTTGTTATAAAAGATCTTTGACAAGCAAAATCTATAAGACATCTAACTTTTCTTGGTCTTTTATTATAATTTTAAATTCCAAAGTCATTTTTGGTAGCAAATTACAGGATGGAACGATAAAATTGTCGCCCTAGAAAAGACGACATGATTCCACTTCCTTTTGATGAAAAACAGTTTTCTTTTTTTGTTGCAGACCATCTACTAGTTGGCCAGTTGTGTACAAATCCTAAGAGCGATAGGAGCCTTCTATATTGTCTGAACGTGAGACAATGTTTAATGAACAAGATCAGAGATGCGCCACTGTACATCCAAGTTATGACAACAGGACCATTGCTAACACCCTCAAAATGAATCACTGAATTGCTACAAATAACAGGAACATGCTCAGAGTGATGAAAACAAAATTTCCGGGCATTTGGTCATTGGTGTGGTTTCAAGTGAGGGCTACATCATGCCTCCTCACATCTTCAAAGTGGGCTTGAAAGTCTACACCAAAATTTACCTGGATGTGCTGAAGAGTGTGGTATTCCCCTGGTGCAATCAGGTGGCCACTTGCAGACTCTGTATGTGGCAGCAGGACTTGGCACTGGCCCACAAGTCCAAAGAGACTCAGGCTTGGCTTCAGAAGGAGTGCTACGACTTTGTACTCTTCTCTCACTGCCTCTCTTCTTCCCTGACCTGAACCTGCTGGATTACTTTGTTTGGTTTTATGTCAAGAACATCACTAACATGACCTTCCACAATATCAAAGCCAGCCTGATCGCCGTCATCTGCCGAGTATTTTCCTAGCTCCTGCTGACACTGTGGAAAAGGCATGCTCCCATTTCTGGACCTGTATCGAGGTAATGATTGAGGCTAAAGGCGGCTACATTGAATAGATGTCAGCTATACTACAGAATCAAGTTACCTGAATTGATTTAAAATAAAGCTGTAGTGTTGTTTTCTTTAGGTCGACAACTTTATTGTTCCACCCTGTACATATATCTACATCCCTTAAAGCATAACATAAGTTGGTTTCAACATTACCTGATTTGGAACCATTATTTTCTTTTGAACATAAAGGAGTTATTTGCTCTCATATTCTTACCTTAGAGACAGTGAAATCTTAACATGCCTTTTCCCCCATAACATTCTGATTCATTGTGACCTGACCCATCACATCTAGTACGTAAGGATAATTCCAAGATTTCAGCTAATTTTGCTTCATAATTAAGATAGCTTGCACACTTTCCCATGGCACGTCCTTCTGAAGCACATAGTATACATAACATATTAATACCTTTACTAACATACCATACTTCAAAATTTTGTACCATAAGTATTTTACTTTTTGCTTATATTTCAAATCTATGGTTATTATTATTGCCACTTGAAATTTTCTTTCCCTATTGTCGCAGTGTCAATCACCACTCTCTCTTTTTTTTTTTTTTGTAAACAAACACACTGGTCAACATACGTCATGACCACACATGCTAAAAATAGCAATGACTTTTCCCAAATAACAAAGAAAAAAAAAAAACTAAAGTTTTTGCAACAAAACAAAATAAAAGACTTTATTTTTGGACAAAGAATAAAATACCTACAGGCAATAAACATCACAGATATTTTTGCCTGTAAGAAACCCAGCCAAAAATTAATAGTTATTCACAGCATATTTTCAACCTCGGAGCCTTCCATCCTGTCTTGACTCTCATCAAGTCAGCGAACCCAGTCGCCATGGGAACTAGGAGCAACAGTAGCACTATCCAAACAACCCTTTTCAACTAACTAACTACCACAAACTTATAATGCAATTCACACTCCACTCTCTACTCCTGCCTGCCTCTTGGAACTCTTGTTATGTTGTGGGGTTCATATAGATGCAATGAGTGTATATAAAATGTTCTTCTAATGAATGTGTGTATACAGAGTGCATATACATTTGTATATACATGCCACCAAATCGTTGTGTCATTGTGAGATGAAGATGCATTATTGAAGAGAGGGGCTTTCAATACAAAGTTCTTTATACAAGATGATGATGACAAAACACATTACCTTTGAATGACGAATGAAAACAAAAATGGCTTACATAGCAAATATAAGACATTTATTCATCATCAGCTGCTGATTGGAATTCGATGCCTACCAACGCTGCTACATTGTTGTCTTTTCCTGACCCACTTCGCTTCCTAAAGAGTTCCCGTCAGTCTTCTTGAATCACTTGGACTCCTCCGGTTAACTGCCTTGGACTGCCTGATTGTTTTCTAGTCTAACATAAGTGTATATATTAATTCTATACTTCTTTGTGACGTCAACATGCAGGCCAGACATGTGACTTCCATGCACCTTCTTCCAACATGTGTCCTGCCAACACAAATCTCAGATTTTCTCTGTGCTAATTCTTTAATTCCATTATTCCATTATTCCTGCTCCAACCCAAATTAAACAAACACAACTTTTCGTTTACCTGCATTCTTTGTTGTTTTGTAAGTCATTTCTCTTGCATTCCACACTACAATGCGTTATTTCACTGCATCACTGGAATCATATCTAACTAACAAAAATGCATTTATTATAACTTTGAAGAACTGCTTTCAATTCCAGAATTCTCCCTCAAGAATAATATTTGATCCTAATTACTTCGTTTCTAACTAAAACCTAAAGCTGTCTCCTTCAATATACAACACTCTCTTTCACAGCCTCCATTCCAGTTCATTTTGCTTCAACTCCAGCTTACTTCCAGTGCCTCCAACTCACTCCTGCAGTTTCCAGTGACTCCAGCTAACCGTAACTCTTGCAGCTTCCAGTGACTTCAACTTACTTCTGTAGCAACTCCAGCACTTGCAGCCCCTGATGTCTGGCTATCATGTTTTGGTTCCCATCAATGTTCAGCTACCAGTTTCCAGTGTCTACCGATGTTTATCTACCGGTTTCCAGTACCCAGTGCCCACAAACGTCTATGTACCAGTTTTCAGTGCCCATTCATATCCAGCTACCAGTCCCAACACCTGTCGATGTTCAATACCCTGTCGACATCCAGCTATCAGTTCCAGTGACCACTGACGTCCAACTTTTTTTTTTTTACATCGGAGTCACCACATCAAGGCCCAGAGGCCATTCGAGGATAATGGGTGTACAGTACTCAATGGGATTATAGCGTAGTAATCATAAGAAGTGGAAATTTTGTAAACTAGATTACTTAAGGGCACAGTTCATCAAGAACTTGTTTACGTTGGACTTGAAGACAATCAAATTGTATTCAGCTGGAAAGCAGGTAAACGGAAGAGAATTCCACAGATGTGCAGTTCTAAGAAAGAAGCTTTGTTCATGGAAACTATTCAAGTGGCCACTGACGTCTATCTACCAGTTTCCAGTGCCCATTTATGTCCAACTACCAGTTCCAGTACCAGCAATGTCCAGTACCCGGTCGACGTCCAGTTACCATTTTCCATCTGTACAACTCAGCTACCATTTTCCATCTGTACAACTCAGATCGAATTGAAGCATGTCACTCTGCCTCAGGAACTCATGAATCTCAACCTTGTGAAACGCCCGTTCTCGTTCCGACTGCTACTGATACCGATTGCTGTACATTTTACTAATTTTCCTGGTAAAAATAAAACACAATAACGTATCGTTTTTAGCCGATCATTTATGTTTGTCATCTCTTTTTGCTATTGCTGTTACCTCTTTGTCTTAGTGTCAACCTTTTTAGTTGTACAGTCAATTGACACATTCATACCTTTCGACCCTCTGCAACACTTTCTCTAGTTTTTATCAGATACAATTAAGGTTTTTAAAACCTTGTTATAGCTGTTAAATATTTACTCTAAACGAGAATAATTATTATCAATTTTATTTATTAATTCCTTTACTATTATTTTAAGTAGTTCACGCACTATAATGTGACTAATTAAAATATTTTCTGATGACCCTTCTCAAAGAAACTTAACATTCTATTGTTGCAAGTTATATAAATCAGACTTAATTTCAGATATAGAATATTTAATATTTAAGAATTTTAAATCATATTCTTCACTATATTCAATCCCTGGTGAAGTAATTCTCTCTTCTTATAATGTACTTGCATATATGTTAGGTATGTAATATGTATACATGCACTGATATACTTTGCTTTTACTTGCAGGCATCTTGTCTGAATGTGTAGCTGTATTTTAAACCAAGGGAGATAACTCACACCTAAACCAAACTTTTATCACTAATCTATTAAAAATGCAGGGTGCTAGTGGACTTATATTATCAGGATGTATAAGTGACAGAAAATGTAATTCAAATAAATCTTTTACTAGAAAAAAAAAATCTGATTCTAATTTTATCGTTTTTAACACATTGAATTACATTTTCTTTGAAATTTGAAAATACGAGTGATATTCCAAAAGTAACGCCTTTTATTTATTACTAGACTACCTGTGACCCGTTGGGTCAGTATGTTATATTAGCTTTGGAATTAATGTATGAGTGTGACACTTGTTACGTAAAGAAAATAGCTTTTTGTGACCTAACAGAAACATTTCTATGAAAGTATATTAAAATGAAAAAAGAATATAGATAGATTTCTATGAGTTGTTCTGTTTATAATTGTTTATTTTTGAAAAAAAAACAAAAAAAACTTACAGCCATTGAATTATAAGTGGTTTGCCATACTTATAGATAAATGTGCACTGAACCATAATACTTAAAGTTAAATTCAAATTTTGATATATCTTTTAATTTAAACATGAAAAAAAAACAAAAACAATTGGGACACTGAAAACGTACACAGTAAAATGCTCTTATGATTGTCAACGGGTTAAAGTAGATTTATTTGTAAGAAAATTGTGTTAAAATAACTTAAATGTAATACAGAAATGAACGAGGTAAAAAAAAGCAGAAAGTATTAGCAATTGTTTATTTGGATAATTTAAACGCGAAAAAAAAATTGGGACGCTGAAAATGTACATAGTAAAACAATATGTTTTATTGTCGCGTTGATTATTTATTTGTCACGCAAATTAAAAATAACATTTTCAGGGTTATTTATTTATGTTGGTAGTGTAGAAGAAAATGTATGAATGTTTATTTGTTCACACTGTTATGGGTTTATGTTTATGTACGCATGCGCAACCGGAAGTCGTAAACTGGATATTGGGTTGCAACACCTGTTACAAGGTTTTTGAGTTTTATAATCATATAGATTTCGCCCAACGGTGATTGCAAATTGCATTGTTATGATGACTGAACTTATGCATTCATGACCTGAAAGTTTAATCTCTCTGTTGCAGATATTGACGGTGTGAGACTCTAAGAAAGCAACCTCTGTCATAGATATACATTAGAAGCAGAGATGCGTCATTGGATTCTTGGAGAAAGTGCTTCAAGAATGGTGGTGACTTTGTAGAAAAATATATTCAGGATCACAAAACGTCGCTTGTTTTAATGGTACCACACCTATCTTTGTAGCTCTTTGCTCTTTAATATTTTTAGTTAAAAATATAGGTTTTATTTTTGACACGACCTACGTATGGCAAAGAACGCTCCAGATGTCCATGCACTGCCATCGTTCATCGCTGGGAAAAGTGCATAGAAAATGGTGATGAGTATGCAGAAAAATAAATTTTGGAGCACAAAAAGCCAATTATTTTAATGGTCGTGCTCCTATCTTCGTAGCTCTTTAACTTTTTGAGTTTAAAAAATAGAAGGCTTAACTTTTGGAATGATCCCTATATTAGAGGCCCATTTCCATGAGAAATAGCTGTTGTCATCTTATTTATTAAACTGACATGATTGTCATGGTTAAATTGCGTCAACTTTTATGTTTTAAAATGTAACAAAGAATCTAATTAAATCTAATATATAAAAGGCTATATGTCTGTCTGTCTCCAATTTTCAAACTCTATCTCTACCGAAACTAAGAGTCGCAGAGTGGCAATAGGGGTTTCAAACGATTGGATTTTTTATGGACTGTTCTTCTATGGGTCTTTAGCCAGTTAAAATAATTTTTAATAGGTCAAAATTGAAAAAATCGTTATACATTTTGTACATTTATCTTATTGTTTATTTTTAATTATAAATTTTTAATCAGTTCATATGCATGTCACGTTGATATAGTATAACATCACCAGTTTTGAATGCTACAGTTTTGCTTTTGGTTTCAATTCCAGCTGATGGCACTGAAATATTTTTTTACTTTTGAAATCACAACTCTATAATAATATAAACGAAATCTGGACGATTAAAATATCATATTTAAACGTATTTTACGACCTCCTCCCCTAGTGAATTATATTTAAACTAATAAAAAATTAGTGAAGGTTTAGCAAACTCCAAATATAAAGGGAGATAATTCATCCTTTTTTTCTTTTTTAAATTTTCCAATGATTCACCGTTCAAGATCCAAATGTTTGTACCAAGTGAATGGTGAATGGCGAAACAAACCATTTGAGGATTGCAGATCATGGATATCATTTTGGAAGAATTTAATTATTTAACAAGAACTTCTTAGTAATAAAAGGAAAAAAAGAAGAAAAAAAAAAAACGACCACAAGTGGTTTTGGATGCTTGTTAAGATATAAATCGATGTTTTAAATTTATCATTTTAAGCAAAAACAATATTATGTACTTAATTGTCATGTCGAAAATAGTAATATATCCAAAAGTTACGAAAATTCATCGAGTAGAACAACTGCGTTTTTAGTAAAAAATGTTTATCGCTTTAGACAACAAATATTGCAGCCATGACACAAGTAATCTAAAATATTTGTTTCAGAGTTATATCCCCTGCATGTAAACTCCTACTGTCTACTTTATAACGTCTAATAAAAATGCGATTTTACCTACTTTTCTGTAAAAATTACTTTTAATTATAAGCAACTTTTTACTTGATTTTTTGTAATTTTTTAATATATTACTATTTTCGACATGACAATTAAGAACGTAATATTGTTTTTGCTTAAAACAATATATTAAAAAAAAATAGATCTGTCGATTGTATGAGGTGCCTTTTATAAGATTCCAGACTTTTTTTCTGTGTGGGCATTTTTATTGATAGTACACACATGAAACTTTAGTCCCCTTTGAAGTAATCTCCTCCAGCTGCAATGCACTTGTTGTACAGTTCCAAAATACTTCTGGAAGGCCCAATGGAAGTCCATGGAAGTGTGAGCATGCCAATAACCTTCGTCACAGCCTCTTTCATCTCAGTTGTTTCATGACAGTCTCTAAGGTTTTCCTTGAGTCACAGGGACCAAGGTCTGGACCTATAGGGAAGGTAAGGAACTGTCTTGATGCCCATCTTGGTCAAATAGTCTGTGACAAGGATGGAGTTGTGGAGTGGTACATTAAGACAAACTTTGCACAAATCTTCTGCATCCCCAGCTCCTCACAAATAATTGTGTGTACAGTTCCCACACTGACATCAAACTGTGCACTTATTGTCTTTATAGACACACGACGGTCCTTATCCATGAAATTCTTTATTTGACCAATCAATTCTTGTGTTAAGACTTTCTTACACCTTTCACACCTCTCATCACCTATCACAGATTCCATACCTTCCTTGAATCTCTTATGCCACTCAAAAACTGATGCTCGATTCATGAAAGATGGTCCAAAAGTAGTCTGAAGCATTCCATACATTTATGTTTTTCTAAAGTGTCCTCACGTCCAGATTGTATTTTTGAAATTCATCAACTGAGACAATCAGGTTTTAGTAGGGTGTATTCCAATTCCTGCTGTGGCTATTCATTTGAATCTGGAATTATAAAAATTGGTCAGTTATCTCATAAGATGTATAGCAATAACATACTTAATTTTCAAGAGTCCATGAAAATTTTAAATGCTTGTACAAAAAAAAAAAAAAGCATCTGGAAACTTATTGAAGTCACCTCATATCTTAAGAAGCACCTGGTTTTGCATTCTGTTATGAATGCCAGACAAAAGTTATTACAGCTTGGCTGGGATCGGTTACCCCATCTTCCTTACTCACTAGATATTGCTCCTTCAGATTATTATTTATTCACATTTTTGCAGAACAATATGAATGGCAAACACTTCAATTTATTGGATCCCTTGATGAGTTTTTGCCATGAAACCATTGCAATTCTAAAAAAAATGGAATTTTCAAGTTAAGAAAAAGATGTGGAAAAGTTGTGAAGCAAAATGATGTTTGGTTGATTAAATATTTAATCGCGTATATTTTTTTCTGACTTTTCATTTCTTTTAAAATTTGGCACAAACCTTCTAGACGATTTCATATTTTAATTATCTGATCTTCTACGTTTCTAGTTTCACAATGTTTTTCGCCTATGTAACATCTGACCTTCTTCAGGTCCATCTTTTTTTAACTCGAGAATATTTATTTCGGACTCAGAAATATACGTGGAATTTCAAACTGAAACCTTTATTTAATTGATGAGGTAGATTTTTCTCATTCTGTCAACCATGAGTGTTTAAAGTGTTAAATAATGTTTTAGTTATCACCGCCTGTAAGTAGGATTGAACCTTCAATCTCCAGAAGACTATCACATAGAACTGGTCAATACTCAATACATTTATCCATTGTGCCATCGGTTCCAAGTAAATTGCAGTTTTTATTAACTTAACTATTTTATACGATTTGTCTTCTGCATTTCACGGCAACTTTGATAAGGGGAGATAATTCCGTCAATTTTATGGCAAGAGACACCAATCAAAATGGCTTTTAAATTGTGATTTCTACAAATGAAATCACGAAATACAATAAGCAAAAGTATCAGTTAACTATTTTCTTTTCTTTTATAACTAGCAGCCTGCCCGGCGTTGCTTTTTTTTTTTTTTTTTTTTTTTTTTACACAGTGGTCACCACTTATCAAGGCCCGGAAGCCACTCAGGGATAAGGGTTATTGCAAGTACATTACGTTAGTGTGGAGATTTGATGAAGTGTTTACTCAAGGGGGCGGTTCATTAGGAATTTGTTAACGTTGGACTTGAACACATCCAAGTTGTAGTCAGGTGGGAAGCAGGCAGACGGAACAGAGTTCCACAGGCGTGCAGTTCTAAGAAAGAAGCTTTGTTCATGGAATCCACGTTTTGATTTAGGCACAGATAAAGAGTGGGGGAAATTTTTCACAGTAGATTCAGCTAGACGGGTGTTTTTCGTGAAAGATTGGCAAGGGGGGACCAGAGATTGTAGTTCAGACGAGCAACTGCCATGGAAATAACGATAAAACAAGGATAGGCTCGCAACATCTCTTCTGTGGGAGAGAGGTTGCAGGGTAGAGAAAAGAGCATCCCCCACTAAGCCACAAAGTCTATTTTGTACTCTGTCAAGGCAGGATAGGCTATTTTTAGCAGCTCCTGCCCAGATATGGCAGCAGTATTCCATCCTTGGATGTACTTGGCTTTTATATAGATAGAGAATTGCATCAGTAGAGAGATATCTTTTGGAGCGGTAGAAGGATCCCACCATCTTTCCAGCGACCTTGGCAACAGACTTGATGTACGTGTTCTATTTCAGATCAGGAGTAAAGGTCAAACCCAGAAGCTTGTCAAAACACAGGGCCTCTCCCAGACGAGAGCCATCCATCCTAATTGATGCCAGATGGGGATCAGAGCGTTGATGATGTAAGGATAGGAGTTTGGTTTTGTTTGCATTAAAGGTAACCAGCCATGTCTTCCCCCACTGAACCACGCGCTCGAGATCAGAGGAGAGAGAATCAGAGAGAACTTTGTCATTTACAGCCTTTGATGTGTTGCCATAGATGGTCGTGTCATCAGCATAGATGTCAACGAATGATTTAAGTATGTGTTTAGGGAGGTTATTGATGTAGATCAGGAAGAGAGTTGGGCCCAGAATTGACCCCTGAGGGACTCCAGCATTAATACTGCAGGCCTCCGATTTTTGTCCATCGACCACTACTCTTATGAGCCTATCGGAGAGAAATGATTTAATGATTGAGAAAACATTTCCAGTTATACCATAGCTGGAAATCTTGTGAAGTAGACCCTTATGCCATACCTTGTCGAAGGCCTTTGATATGTCAAGAGCAATTGCCCTAGAAAGGAAGCCTTTGTCAAGAGATTCACTAATCCTGCTTGGTCATAAAATATGCTTTAACCCTTGGGCTATGATGGTATTTTTACACACATTGTCTACGATGGGTGTGATTTTTTTCACATTACATAAAGTCTAGGATCTTTGCAAAAGAATTTTTTTTATCAAAAAAACAATACAAACATGGGTTTCATTCATTGATTAATGCAGTTAAAGCAAAGAAGAATTCCATAGTCCTTTCAGACATCATTGTTGCAGTTGTGGCAATGCAATGTTGTCTGGCGTCTCTTGTCACAAAATCCACATCTGGTCAAAGCATTTGGAGCATGTGCAACACGCTGTGGAAATAGTTTTTAATAGAAAACTACATGTTAAAAAATTAACAGCCAGCGTAGCCTAAGGGTTAAATAAGATATTTCAATTCATGCAGATTTCATAGTTATTATTATAGAACCAATACTCTATTGATTATTATATAGTATCCAATATATACTAGTAATTTCAAAAGTGTGTGTGTGTATATATATATATATATATATATAACTTGGGTGCCACCAGCTACAATCAAAACCAAAGCATTTAGCTCTCCAGCCTAATTCATTACCAACCATACACATAAAAACTTAAAAAAACTAATGTATAATCATGCATGTATAGAAATAATATGTGTAAATTTGTTCCACAGGTCCAAATCCCCTACATATCAAGTTACAAGTCTGTAAACCAAAAATTGACAGAGTAGTTTCGTAGAGACCATTTCTCACACAGGCAGACAGACAAAGCAACTTTTATATATAAGTGAGAATGTGCATGTGTGCATACCTTTCCATCTAGTGTTCCTTTGTTTAGTATTGATGTTCTGTCTTGCGTCATAGATCAGAATTTGGGCTGCTTTTTCCTCAGTTGCTTTTTTTTTTTGAACATCTGGCTTCACCTGGAAGTTTTGTTACTTCAATTCTACTTCTTGTTTATACTGGCTGGACATATTATTTAAGATAACTCATTTCATCTTACCTGGAACACCTCGAGTAGGTGTTGTATATACCAATCATTAATATGTCCTCGACACTCAGTCTGAGCCAATTTTTATGAGTTGGTGAACTTGCTTCTGTATGGCCCTTCTTAGAGGTTCACCTCACAGGCTTGACCTTTTATCTCAGAAGAGGGGTTAGCTGATTGCCTGAGGCGCTCCTACTGGCAAATGTTGACAGGGTTGCTCAGGCATTTTTTGCATACTAGAGTGCACTGGCTTTATGATACCTACTTGGCCTTGTGTTTAACCTCCTGAAAGAGGTCAATAAGTTCATTTCATCAAATTTTTTTTAAAACTTGAACAATTTGGAGGTTACTGCGTGTAATACTGTGTGAAAACTGGCAAATGGTAATTGTTCCATCATTTGACAGAGGGTGTACACTCACAAAAGATCATAATCAAAGACATGTCCTCACATTTCCAGTGATCTTTTAAAAATCGCTTAAAAAATATTTAGAAATACGTTTCTTTATTTTTTTATTTCTTTTTTTTGTAAAGTTTTCCAGTTTTAGACGTTTTCTCTCTCTTCTAATTTCTCTCTTTTTTTTATTTTACAGATTCAGCCGTTGTTTCATATGACTAAAAGTGCAAACACTGGTGAACTTTTTATTATTTTTTTTATGGAGGGAATAAACCTTATAAAAATTTGTACCAACAAGTTCCTTACTGTTTCACAAACAAAATGTACAAGAGTATCATTATACAGAAAATAGCACCGAGACATTCATTATCTGTTTTATATTTTGAAACTAAGGCAAATTGAGTGTAATGAATTTTATCTCAAACTGTAGATTATAACATCAGTTCTGACATTTGTAAATTTCTATTTCATGAACAAGATGTAGCAGATTGATGCCATGAAAAAAAGCGTTTTTTATATTATGGTATATCAACAATTGTGAGATTATTTAATTTAAAAAAAAGGTGTTTTTTATATTATGGTATATTGGTATATCAACAATTGTGAGGTTATTTAATTTAAAAAAAAAAAATTTAAAGTCAAAACTAACCAACAATAAATATTAGACGGATAAATTCTGGCCCAGCGAGCAGCAATTTTTCACCCTTTGTCAGAAACATTGCTCATGGAATGTGAGAACCTAAGGAAAAAATAAGGGAAGTTGCTCTAAACAACTGAATACAAGTTATTTTATTGATAGCAGAAGAAATTAAAGGTTTTTAACATTCATTCTCTTTCATTGTTTTTGTGTCGCAAACGATCATTTCACGAAAATTTGTTTTCTTTCTAGAAATCTATTGTTTTAAACTGTGCATATTTCTCCTTCCAAGTATTATTTTATGAACATTATTAGATTATTTTTTTTTTTTATTATTGAACACGTGGCATTTAAATAAAGCTGGTGAACTTGTATAGAATGATACGCTGCTCAGCGTATCATTCTATACAAGTTCACCAGCTTTATTTAAATGCCACGTGTTCAATAATAAAAAAAAAAAAATAATCTAATAATGTTCATAAAATAATACTTGGAAGGAGAAATATGCACAATTTAAAACAATAGATTGCACAAAATCGATCGAGATTTGGCTGTTTTATGGTGCGTCAAACGTTTTAGATTCTTTTGTCAAAGCAGAATACCTACTGCAAATGATTGTATATATTTTTTATAACGGTATTCACTCTGGTTGAATTGACCTAGCTTCTTCCCTCATCTGCATTGTATCCTGAATTATGGCGACCATATACAGAAATCCAGATTAAGGTGGACCCCAAAAATACAAAGCCCAATTTCCAATTCTTAAATGAATATAATTAAACAATTAGGTAAGAAGAAAAAAAAAATTACAAACCAACTACAAAGTACAAATTGTAATTCTTTAAGTGACTAACTTATACCTGAAGTTCTGCACCTGTTGCTCTACTTCCTTTTCTGTTCTTGCTGCCTGCCTGCTCATCTGTCATAATCCCTCAGTATTTAAAGTTGAATTTTAAACTAATTCATCAAACAGGTTTGAAAGAAATGCAGTTTTACTTTCACTTTGATTTCTTGCCCCTCAACAAAGCCTGATGAAATGTATCCTGCTGATTCTGCTTCACTGTCATCAGTAGAAAGTAGATGTAAAATCCAATTCTTAAGTGTTTTCCATGTCATTTTTTTGGAAATTTAAATCTTGCATCTTGAAAAGTAGACACACACAAGTTTTTATCCCTTAGTATGAAAATCTTGTTTCCATTAATTCATGAATTGTTCAACAGTGGTAAGGATTCCAATAAAGTCAGAAATACAAGAATTAGATTGGACAGCTTTTGAAAGAAATAACCTCAAAGCTAAAATTGTAGGTATTTTCATTGATATGGTTGAAGCTGTGTGACTTTGATAATTTCTTCAAATGAATTCACAGTAACTGGACAATTTTTGGAACAAGTCCCAATTGATAAGTTGTTAAGGTAGGAATCTTATCAATGGCATACATTACAAGAGCTTTTAGTTGTAAATTTCTTTTTAGCATATGGTATGTTGAATTGCACTGTGTGGTCACATGTTGAAGGTATGTTCTTTCAAATTAAGCTGATCCTGTATTTTAGTTAATTTGCCAATGGAGAGTGATTAAAGTGAGAGACTATATTTCTGTTAATTTCAATGATTGTTTTAACAGCCTGTTGGGAAAATAATGAGTCATTTATTGGGAGTTGCATTGTATGTATGAAACAGTGATTCTAAACCATTTTCCCAGCAACCATATTTGTTCCTGAATCCTTCAAAACCTTTTAAGATTTTATACTCATCCAGAACATTGTGCAGTTCTTCACTTATTCTTGCACCTGTGTGCACACCAGGGAATGGAACGACTAAACACAGCTCTGCACTGTTCAAAGTCGTTTAAAAGCCAATGACCTGTCAAAATCCGAAAGGGGCATTATTTGTAGCAGCTGCTACAAATCTGTAGTCAAAGAAATGCTAATTTCATCAAATGATTGAATTTTTCTTTTTAATACTGTAAATATATTGGAAATTATTTTTTAGTGAAGTACTTCTTTGATGGAATACTGTAATTTGGACAAAGTTCTGCAATAAGCCTATTAACTCCAGTGTTAGATGTTACAGAATATGGTTGAATATCAACAGCAATCTAATGGTCAATCTGTGGTCATTAAAATCCCAAATTTTCTTTTTGGTCAATATTGATTTTGTAGTAGTTTGGCATTTTGCTGGAGGCTCAAAGTTTCTACCACTTGTTCCTTGGATGTCTGTCCCTGAATATTCATTGTTTCCCTTTCTTATGTGCAACTTTTGCTTCTTCTGGACGAGCATTTCTAAAATGGTTTAGCATATTAATCGTAAAATATTTTGCTAATTTGTCACCCATTGACATCCTGGTTTGACATAACTTGCAGAAAGCTGTATTATTATTCTTGGGATTAACATAATACTTCCAGCAGAAACTTGTTGCCATAATGGTTGAAGGTTGTTGTCAATATTCAGTTAATTTTGTACGTATTTAAATTACTTATGTCTGACATCTAATTAGTAATTTATCTCAATAAAATATACATTATCTAAACCAGAAAAATAAAAATATATATATAATGGTAGCAAGACTCCAAAAATGAGAAACAAGAGTATGACTGACGAAGAATGTTTTATTTTTGGTTCACACATTGTTGCAATTTACTGTACAATTCCTCAACATGAAAACCGAAAGATGAAGTAATAATTTTCTTTGATTTAAAGTAAAAAAATAATGTTAATTCGATAGGAAGAAAAAAAAGAGGGAAATTTTTCACATGCTTTCATCTATTTGCCTCAAAGTCAGTGCAGTTGTAAAAGTTTATATGTTAACAGCACGTCATGCCTGTTATTTGATAATATGGTGTAGACAATGCATGTCTTTGATAAATTTTCACTGGCAAGCAAAAAAAAAAAGGGAGTTAACTTATTTTCGTTTAATTGAATTAATATTAGTATCACATATAACAAAATCTGCTGCTAAATCGGCATTATAAAACCAATTAATCGGTACATCCCTAATATAGATTTGTCTCGGCTATTCGTGAAGATTGATCAGATGACATTTGTAGATACACTTGTTTGTTGATATTGCAAAAAAAAAAAATAAAATAAAATAAAAAAAAAAATAAATAAAAGACAGTAATGCAATAAAAAATAATTTAAAAAAAAAAAAAAAGGTATAAATAAAAACAAGTCATTTCTAATGAAATATGATTTTATTCACATGGAAAATCGGAATAAACAGTAGGCATACAAGAAATATGAATCATTGAGATTTTGTTAGAAGCTTGTATATATTTCTTCTTTCTCTTTTCAGATATTGAAAAATGGAAAAGAAAATCCAATTGCAAAGTAGTTCCAGTGAATGTCTATGAAAAAATATGACTAATTAGTTGGAAGGGCCAGGGAATTCAACATCAATATTATACATGGTTTTAGTGATGACAAATCTTGATAGTATTTTTTTATACAAGAAACAAAAAAATAGAAAAGGAAGAGTGTGAGGAAGACAGAAGAGCAAGAAGAATGAAAAAAAAAAAAGAAAAAAAAAAGAAGACATTTCAGTGTCTATATAAATTATATATAATATATATGTGTGTGTGTGTGAACATGTTTAGATATGTTTGTAACAATTCTTTTGAATAAGTTTTGTTCATTCTTTCAGCAATCGATTCTTACAACAAATATTGCCATTTTTTTTTTTTTTTTTTTTTAGAAAAATCTTATGAAATCATGTTGGAAGTGTATTTCATTTAAAATTTGTTTTCTTTTTCATAAAAAAATATGAAACAAGAGTTTTAAATGTAATGACTTACAGTGTGTGTGCGTATATATATATATATATATATATATATATATATATGTTTCTTTTGTATGTTAATGTAGATATGCAAGTACTAACTGGGAAGAAAATAGGTCTAGGAGATACACACATCTTTACATATTTCTATATATAAAAAGGAGTTTCAGGACCTTTGGGAAAGAAAAACCTTACCCAAATGATCACGATAAAGAATTATGTAGAGTTTAAGCAGCTATATATATATATATATATATATATATATATATATATATATATATAAATAAATGAGAGATAGTAAGAAAGAAAGAACTGAAGAAAATGTTGAAAGGGAAAGGGTCTAAAAGGGGAGAAAGAATGGATTACCACTGACATCGGCGATGGTGTCGGCGGCAGCAATGATGGCATTTAAGTGAAAGCCCGCCATTAGAGTCCCATAACAAGTCCTTCCAACCCGCCAGAGATTAGGAGATGGAGGAAGAGTAGTAGTAAGAGTAGTAAACTTGCAGCCTTTTTTGTTTTGTTTCATGCCTCAGGCAACTCTTGCATCCTCCTCGCTCATGCTGGTAGAGTAATCTTTTTGCCTCGTAAAACTGGAAGAGGAAAAAAAGATGAATGACATCTGAGAGCGTGTTTGGAGAAAAAAAAGGTGCGCGGAATTATTGGGGGGAGGAGGAATATATATATATATTGCAACACTGACATGTAAAAAATGAAAATTAAAAGTCAAGAATTGGAAATCATAAAAAAAGTTTTTAATCTACATTAATTGTTGCACATAACATGTTTTATTACAGAAAAAACTAAAATAAAAAAGTAAAAAACTTAGTGTAAAATATCCAATTCTATGGTTTAAGCAAAAACAAGAAAAAAAAAGTTTGGAATTAGAATATATATAAAAAAAAAAAAAAAAAAAAAAAAAAAATTAAATTTGATATGCAATCTTGAATTTTCTTGAAATCTATATTATATATAGAGCCATATAGACAGATCTTGTAAAAGTAGATGGAGTAAGAAAAAGTTGAGATGGAGAGAAGGCAAAAAAATATTAATATAGAAAAGGCGACAGAAGAAACTGGAGAATGAAAGAAGCGAATGGAAGAACAAGCAAATGACAAGATCTTTGTTCGGTTGGCATTTTGTGTTGGTGCATTTTGTGTTGTGCTGTGTTGGTATTTTTAGCTGGAGCGTTAAACAAATATACTTTTGTGTTAACATGTTGTAGAGTTAATATTTTCTGTTATGTGGGCATATTGGGGTGCATTGATTTGTGAAGTTAAAGGTGGAAGCAATTCTTTGGTCAACAAAGTCAGACAAAATATAGCCAAGGATGAATAAATTCAAGTTTTATATAATACAAATATTAGAATATTCTATTATACTCAAAATTTTATTTATTTGCAAGGGGGGGGGGAGGACATACTTTATAAATTTTAATTATTCATCTTTCAATTCTTTGGATTATTGTTCTCATCTTAAGTGTTATTCTCAGAACATTTTATTCAATGTGACCTTCGACCTTCAGGTTTATCTGTCCAACTCAGAATCTGCATGGATTTCAAATGGAACCATTTATTTAATCAACAGGGATAGCATGCCCTCGATCCAGCAGCCATGACAAGGTAGAAATATGAAGTAATTTGTGATTATATTTTTAGTGTCGCCACACTGAGGTTGAACCTTCAACCTCTGAAAGTGTAACTTATAAATTTTACCAAGTACTTTATCCACTATGCCACGACTGCTTATGTAAGGAATCATTTGAGACTTCTACCCATTTATGACTAATGAAATGAGAGAATGCTACCCCTCTGGATTAAATAAAGGGTTCCCCTAGTTCAACAAGATCAAAGGTTACACTGACTGAAACAGTGTGAAGATAATTCTCAAGATGAGACCAGTAGTCCAAAGAATCAACAATGTATTTTCCAATAATTATAATCAAAAGAATTATACGTTATCTTCACATGTTTTATGGATTTGCATTCGGTTGGCAATTTGTTTTTTGCGTTTTGTAACACATACAAATTTCATTTAGTAAAAATGTACAAAGAAACAAGCCGAGCATGTAAGGTCTCTCTCCACGAGTGAAAAATGTACTTTCATCATGACTAACGTTTGTGCAAAATTTAAAAAAAAAATCCAAGAAATGGTTATTGAGAAAAGTGCGAACAAACAAACGGGAGTGAATTACTAGGTCCAAATCCCTCCTTTGTTGGGGACCAAAAATTGTCATTTATCAAAAATGATGCAAATATAGAGATAATGACTTACAGTGGAAGACGACAAATACTTCAACGCTAAACAGTTTTCGTCATGGAATATGCATTTCAAAAAAAATAAATTCAGCCATCAAATTTTTATTTTTAAAGATTTGAATTCTAAAACATTTCATCTCATTCAATCGAATAACAAAGAAAGAAATACTTATGATATGCACAAGATGAAATGGACATTTAAATCTAATCATGAACAATATTTGAAAGTTGTTTTATATTTAGAAAAAAATTTAGTGAAATAAATTTATCAAAAGTATATAATGAGCTTTAAATCGATTTTATGAATCCCGGATTTTCATATGAGAATTATTAAAACAAAAATTGATTCTAATGTTTGTAGCTTCCATTTGTTTTCTGTGAAACATTCCTCTAAAAAAATATAAGCATAACTGCCAGACTTTTGCTAGCAGAGTGCTGTCAGTTTCATTGAAACAGATTAAAATATATCAATTTCTGATTTTGCTTATACAACAGATGTCAAAGCATTTTTCAGTTCAGTGAGATACATATATATATGTGTGTGTGTGTGTGTGTGTGTGTGTGTGTGTGGAAATGTTTCTTTTTCAATTATATTTCACCTTTTATTTATACCAATCCTTTAATTTATGAAGCTCAATGTAATTACAGAGTATATAACAAATAAATGACAAAAGTCTATCTTCCAAATTTTTGGATTTTATAGTCATGCCCAAATGTATTTTATTTTCTTTTAATGAATTGATAGGTGCTTTTTCTACTGAGGAGTTCAGGGTAGAATAATTCATTCATTGATATATTAATTAAATAATTTTGTGCTACAAAACAGGCGCTGTCAAGAATTGTGCATATCAATGTACTTCAAGAAATAAGTTATAAGATGGTCAACATCTTGAAATTTGGAATATAGACTTGTCATTCATTCATGAAGGTGTGTGTGTGTATATATATATATATATATATATATATATATATATATATATATATATATATATGTATGTATATATATACACATACACACACATACATAGGATTGCAGTTATTAAGTTCAGGATTCAAATCATTTGATCTTTGATCAACAGTAGGTATATGTAAGATTGTTGGTGAACATAAAATAAATAATAAATTTGAATAAATATTTATTAATAAAAAAAATAATCTATTATATAAAGAGCAGTTGTGTGTGTGTGTGTGTGTGTGTGTGTATGTTCAGCTAAAAGTTAAGATACACAACAAATTCTCACAAAGTTGGTATTTAAAAATTTTTTTTTTTTTTAAATGTCCTCGGAAAACTAGTATCTAAGATTAAAAAAAAAAAAGAAAAAAAAAAAAAGAAAAAAAAAAAAAAGAAAGATTCATTCTTTATGGGTCAACAAGGCATTTGTATGCTTAAATGGTATCATGTATTAATACAAACCAGGAAATTAGTCAGCATTTGTCTTTTTTTTTCAAATTGAAAGATGTTAACTTTAGATTTAATTTACATTTTAAAATTGTCATTTCGTTAAAAAAAAAAAAAAAAAAATAGTAGGAAGAGAACATGATTTTAGTAGTGCTCTTGAGAAAACCAAATTTGGCACTTTTAATAACATTGCGAAGGTCTCCTAAAACTTTTTTTTTTTTTTTCTCTCACTGCACATAAAATTTTTTCTTCTAAGGGATTAGTAAAAAATGTAACATCTTAGTTTTCATCGCTCCGGTCAATGCAGGGTAGCCCTGCTAGTTATATATAAAAGTGTTTTTTTGATACAATGTAAGATTTCACATGTTTTGCTATTATGAGGGATGGCAGACTTTAAGGTGAAAATATACAACAAATCAAAAAAAAAAAAAAAACAATCTAAATTCTAGTCAGTAACTTTTAGGGCAACAACTATTTGAATATTGTTTTAATAAAAAAAACAAAACAAAAACAAAAACTCAAAACAAGATAAAAGTTTCAACGCTGTATCAGTGTGTATGCATGCATATCAGTGTGTGTGCATATATATATATATGTGTGTGCGTGTGCAGATATGTATGATAAAAATCTTATCACTGACTATTTTGTGTTTTTTTATTATTTTTTTTTTTTTTAGAGAATAAGCAGAAAATGGCTTCTCACAAGGAGTTATATAATAACAAATGAAAGCAGTTTCAATCAAATCTAAAATATCACAGCGCAAAAAATGGACGGTAAAAACAGAAGAGAGCCAACAAGAGAAATTGGTTGCCAACGACGAATTAGCTCATCAAGAATAATGTTGAAATGTGTTTTCATCTATTAAAAAAAAAAATTTTTTTGACTAACCAACAGTTATAGAGCTAAAGACAACCCAACAAACATTATGTTACAATTGTTCATATGAAATTCTAGTTTTAACATCGGCTGAATACGCACATGATTGCGTACTTGTATCGAGCAACCGTCAGGATAAACTCATCATTGGAGAAATTAAGATGCTAAACTTATGTTGGACATTTCATCAAGCAAAGAACTACATGCTATTCAAATGTAGTTGCGGCTGGGGGGGGGGTTGCTAAAGTGGAAATAAGGGGGGAAAAAACTGTTGATGTCAAAATTGAAAAAGGAGGCGATTACAAACATCAAAAGACTAAATTACTTTTTAAAATTTATTCCGTTGAAGGTATATGCTATCCCTTTATATACAAGGAATTAACATTCCCCTCCTCCCACACATTTCTACCCTTATGAAATCGCTCTAGTACTGAGAGAATTCATTCTTCTCAATTTCTGAATTTTACATTAGAATGAAAATATGCTCTCCATTAATCCCTAACACTAACCTTAAGTTGAGAAATGCCAATCAAGAATCTCAAGACCCTAATTCAGAATTCAAGTGATGGTGCCGCTCAAATTCCTCAATATGGATAATGGCTAGCAACTAAGCTTTATTTAAAAATGGCAAATATTTAATTAAAATTGTCTTTTCTCGTCTTCGTGTTGTATTTCTCCTTGGGTGGGTTGAGCCAGCTTTCTTCACAAAACAACGTTCTAGGGAGCATCGAATTCTACACAAGTGGCACTCAATCGTATGTAAAAGTGACTGAGAATTATTGATCCAATTTATTGATAATGATTAAAATAAAGAATCATCTGATTAAGGTGATGGAAGCAATAAAAAAAAAATTAAATTAAAAGATAGCAGGCTGAGATTCTTGTCTAGAATTCAACCTAATTAAAAAACAAATACAGAAACATCTTTATGTACTCATCACAGAACAAAGATTCCAAAAATCATATAATTGATCAAGTAGTTCTATTTTTAACTAAGACAATTTAATTTTATAAGTAAAAAAGGACTGCTTCATTCACCATATTTAAAAAACGAAGGCAGATAACTCCACAATAATATAAACTTGCAAGATCAGCCTTCACATTAATTGTTTAAAATCATTTAAAAATAATTTTTAGTTAAAATAAGCAAAAAACTACTTGATCAATTTACGTGATTTTTTGGAATATGACATTTTTGTGCCATGATGGGTACATCTTAAACATTTTTCTGTAGTTTTGTGTTTTTATTTAGATTGAATTGTGGTTTTGCACCTAGTTTTGTTTCATATTAATAGAAAGAAATCAGATCTTGATAAAAGAAAAAAAAAGGTCTATTAAAAAATAAAAAGTTATAATAAACAATGGTATTTTTGTTTCATATATACAAGTTTTCTAAAAAAACCTCAATGATTAAAAACAAAACCTCATTTGGTTTTATGGTGAAACTTTTTGCAAAGAACAAAAAAGTAACATTTATATAATGTGTTTGTTTTTTGAAATCAAGTGAAAAAAAAATGTATACCATTTTTATGTACAATCCCTTAAATGTAGATGCTATTCGCAATTACTTGAAGACAATAAGATCCGAACAAACATCAACATCTTAATTTCAGACACTATTAATAAGATTGGTCGGATATAAAGAACCAACGTGCGTGAATGAACAGGTGAGTATAGTAAACACCACGTGAAACTATTAAAAATAAGATTTAAGAACAAAATCTAATTTAATAATACAATTGTGATGTATGAACCCTAACCCTATTTACCTTTCTAGAAATTTGCATAATGTTGTAAAATTTGTAGAAATAGAAAAAGCTTAGTTAATGAATGCTGCATTTTATCGATATAATCACAAACAACTAGACTAACTTTGAGAAGCTAAAATATAAAATTGATAATTTCAATATCAATAGTCACCACTACCCTAATTCTGGAATTTCTATGGGTAAAGCTATTGTAATAATATAAATAAGGGTAATACCTAATGATGGGACCATTCCAATACAATTACTGATTCTGATCAGATTTTGTTTAAAATTTCAGATTCTTTTAAAATATTTAAATATTAAATCATAAATTTGTTTTTTTTTGGGGGGGAGGTGGGGCATTCGATTACTGTAAATAACTAATATGATTTTTCAGAAACGTAAAAATACACCTGTGGGTGAGTGGAGTTACAGATATTAGTTTTACTGGTTGTTCAAAATACAAATAATTATTTTATCATTAGTACTAGTAACAGAAAATTAAGTCTTAAACACAAAAATAGACAATTGAAAGAATCGTTTTTGGCATCAGAAATTTGGCACAATTTTTTTTTCCTGCGATTCCGATACAGATTCTTACACCCCCAAAGTTCTGATTTTTTCGATCCGATTAATCGTCCCAATCCTAGTAATAACTTTGTGTGTGTATATATATATATATATATATATATATATATTTATTTTAGTGATGGAATGATTCTAATATCCTCCCCATTCCATTTCGAGTTTTGAAAAGTCTCTAAATATATATGTAAGAATAAAAAATCAATATGAAAAAGATATGTTTATATCTTTTTTGTATTGATTTCCTGTGTTGACATGTAGGAATACAAAAAGTCTTTCGAAAAAAACAAAAATATTTCTTTCAAAAGCATATAATTTTCGACCGATCCTATATATAACTTTACCCATAGAAATTGTTCTATTAATTTTTTTTTCTAAATTTTCAGATTACATTAAAAACCCATACAATATGTGCATGTATTTCCAAAGTGGGTTGGAAGATCTATAAATTTTAGTTTTACTGGTTGTTTAAAATTAATAAAATTCATCATTTTATTATCAGTACCAGAAAATGCAAAAGTTTGTTAAAAAAAAAAAAAATTTTTTTAAATTGGAAATTAGGAACAAATTTTTCAGATTCCGATAGATTTTTCTGATTAATTGCCCCAACATTATATATATAAAATCTAACACCCCATGCAATTTGGATTTTTCAGCAAGTTAAAGCTACAATTGTTAAAATATTGAAGATAAATAAGGAAAAGGATTTTGGCAACTAAAGTAAAAATAAATGTATGACCCATACCGGAAGTAAATGAAATAGATGAATCTACACAACTATGAAACAAATAAAAAAAAAAAAAATTTTTTTAACCTGAAGGCTAACACACATTTAATATGAGAATATGTTAAAAACTCCCTAAACCTTAATTTCAATTTACCCAATGGAAGACATTTTCCATAAAATTACAAAACATTATGAAAATGTTAAACTCATTTACGAAAAAATGTATCCGTGTTTTGATGAATTTTATACGTTCACATGGCCGTTTTAAACAGATAGTATAGCACCAGTTTCTTTTGGTAGCGTTTTGTAATTACCTTTTGTAATATAAAGATAGAAGAAGTCACAGTAGAGTATAGTCTGCACACATCCAGATACAACAGCAATAAGATCGAAAAATCCTTCAAAGGAATAACGGTAAATCCAGTTGAAAATGTAGAGAAGACGGTAGCTGCCGAGAGCAAACAAATAATGACTAGTGATGCTTTCGGCCTCTCCAGTTTTGCTGACCATGAATAACTGTGGCAGGATGGCCACAGACTCTAAATAAATAGAGAAGGTCCACAGGATCTATACAAAAAAAAAAGAAAAGAAAAAGTGAATTAATCAACTGAAAAAGAAAAAAGTGCAATTGTTTAATATCAGTACGACACTGCTGGCTCACCAAAGTTAAGCAACATTGAACTTAGTCAATACTAAATGGGTGACCATTAGGGACTTCCAGATGCTGTATGCACTCTCCGCTTATCTCGCCATTGTTTCCAGTCGTCCTGGACTTTTCCTTGTCACTGGACTCAAACAGTGTCGATTCAAGAGAGGTGTGGTTGGTGATTGTGCAACCCTTGCCTCACAATTACATGCGCAGCTGCCCCTCCAAGGAGCATCCTTTGTCTTTCAAGACTGAACGGAGGCATCGGATAACAAGTTCATCCATATTTAAAAGTTTGGTTTCATTTACATCAACAATGTTTCAAGCTATTTAGAACAAATGTGTAAATGTTTTTCTCAAACAATCTTCAGCGTTTGATGATGTAAGTAGTTACTATAAATTTTAGAGAAACTTTTTTTTAAGCTCTTTCCCTCCAAACAAGGCAATATTGTCAACTAGGAATGTAAGGGGCTACTATTTAGGATTATGTCCAACAGGAGACAGAGGGGAATTGAGCAGCGAGATATCTGTTTTATACAATAGAACCCTGGGATATAGCATTAAAAATTACTAACAAAATACAATACACTATATAATACACGTGTATATAATCAAATAATATTATACATAACACCGTAAGGCGGGGGCAAATACTGTAACCAGGGGCCGGAAAAACATTGTATTTCACATCGTAACCGAAAAAAAAATAAAGAAAGTGTATCCTAGGGTCACGATATCCCGGGATTCTACTGTATTTAAACTTCTCCAGGTTAAAGTTCTGAATTTTTTAGATGAGGGCTGATTGTTTATATTACTTATATTGATCGAACTATTGTTCTCATCTTTAGTTTTATTTGTGCAATAAATTTTGGTTGGATCGTCATCGACCGTCTTTAAGCATGTTGGTTGTTTTTTAGTACAGTCATGGAAACAGGAAACAGAGAAGGAATTCCAAAGTCTAGCAGTTCGAGGGAAGAAACATCTCAAATGGGGAGTTGTGCAGCAAGATATTTGTTCACATTACATTTAAATTTCTGTATCTTGGTACATTTTAGGGAAATGGGAAGAGAATTCAAAAGGCTCAGTATTAGATTAGAAATCTTTTTGGTATGCGAGAACCTCTACAGGGAGTAGGTAAACAATGCTGATTGTGGAATTGGCTGTGGGTATTTACGTCGAGGGGCACCAGTGCAGCAAGTTCATCAGATCATGTTACATTACTGATAAAACAAGCATAGGGCTTCAACACAGCAGTGATGGGACAGGGGGCTTAAGCTTTGTAGACAGTGTGGGACTTATTAGGTTAAGGATCTTTTTTAGATTATGTCCAATAGACAGAGATTAGTGGTTGCTGCACAAGTCCAAACGTGACAATATTCCATGCATGTATGAATGGTGGCCTTGTAGAGATATACGATACTGGCAGGTGTCAGAAATTTTCGAGCAATTCCTAACTGCTTTGCAGTTTAGTTCTGCATTCAATAAGAAAACAAAGTTAGTCATCTCTACTGAGTTTGTGAGTTTATCCTTAATTAAATTAAAATCCTAGTTTCATAGAGCTTTGCATTGCTGCTTACATTAATTGGTGATACACATAAGTTTGGAAAATGCGTAACAGAGCATGTATGAGCGTAGTGGAAAATAGCAGCAGCTCTAAGAAAAAAACACATATGCAAATTAAGTGTGCACGATCTGGCGTCTGAAGAAAGAAAAATGGTAATAAATGACTTGAGTTAAAAAAAAAGAAAAAGAATAAAAGAGAAAAATAAAAGAGAAAATAAAAGAAAAAAGAGAAAAAGAAAAGAGAAAAAGAAAAGAAAAAGAAAAAAAAAGAAAAAAAAAGAACAAAAAAGAACAAAAAAGAAGAAAAAAAAGAAAAAATAAAAAAAAAGAAAAGAAAAAAAAGAAAAGAAAAAAAAGAAAAGAAAAAAAAGAAAAGAAAAAAAGAAAAGAAAAAAAAGAAAAGAAAAAAAAGAAGAGAAAAAAAAGAAGAGAAAAAAAAGAAGAGAAAAAAAAGAAAAGAAAAAAAGAAAAGAAAAAAAAGAAAAGAAAAAAAAGAAAAAAAAAGAAAAGAAAAAAAAGAAAAGAAAAAAAAGAAAAGAAAAAAGAAAACAAAAAAAGAAAAGAAAAAAAAAGAAAACAAAAAAAGAAAAGAAAAGAAGAAAAGAAAAGAAAAGAAAAAAGGATAGAAAAAAGAAGAAAAGAAAAAAGAATAGAAAAAAGAAAAGAAAAAAGAAAAGAAAAAAAGAAAAGAAAAAAGAAAAGAAAAAAAGAAAAGAAAAAAAAGAAAGAAAAGAAAAAGAAAAAAGAAAAGAAAAAAGAAAAAAGAAAAGAAAAAAGAAAAAGAAAAGAAAAAAGAAAAGAAAAAAGAAAAGAAAAAAAAGAAAAAAAGAAAAAAAAAGAAAAAAAAAAGAAAGAAAAGAAAGAAAAAAAAGAAAGAAAAAAAAAGAAAAGAAAAAAAGAAAGAAAAAAAAGAAAAAAAGAAAAAAAGAAAGAAAAGAAAGAAAAAAGAAAGAAAAAAGAAAGAAAAAAGAGAAAAGAAAGAAAAAAGAAAGAAAAAAGAAAGAAAAAAGAAAGAAAAAAGAAAGAGAAAAGAAAGAAAAAAGAGAAAAGAAAGAGAAAAGAAAGAAAAAAGAAAGAGAAAAGAAAGAAAGAAAAAAGAAAGAGAAAAGAAAGAAAGAAAAAAGAAAGAAAAGAAAGAAAGAAAAAAGAAAGAAAAGAAAGAAAGAAAAAAGAAAGAAAGAAAAAAGAAAGAAAGAAAAAAGAAAGAAAGAAAAAAAGAAAAAGAAAAAAAGAAAAAAAGAAAAAAAGAAAGAAAAGAAAAAAAAAGAAAAAAGAGAAAAAAGAAAAAAGAGAAAAAAGAAAAAAGAGAAAAAAGAAAAAAGAGAAAAAAGAAAAAGAAAAGAAAGAAAAAGAAAAGAAAGAAAAAGAAAAGAAAGAAAAAGAAAAGAAAGAAAAAGAAAAGAAAGAAAAAGAAAAGAAAGAAAAAGAAAAAGAAAACCCGAGTTGGATTTTAATTTATTTTCGTTTGTTCTTTTGCCAAACAGCGTAGGTCTCCGAGAAAAGTTTGAACTGTAATGAACACAGGTAAAGAGTAACAGCCACGTTACAAGAGCCTGCTGTATCCTCACAAGGATGAAATGTGAAATATTCTGTGTGGCTTAATTGCCATATATATTTTCAAAACTTATTACCCAGCTCTACTAATGTACTGAGCACTGTCGAAGTAGATACTGAAAATAGTGACAATATAAGCTCTTTGTAAATAAATGAAGCACTATTTAGTAGATGTCAATGTCTATAAAGCATCGAGATGTCTCATCTGCCATACACTTCAGATCTCTCACTTATCAGCCACCACTTTTTTAAGCATCTCGACAACTTTCTGCATAAGAAATGCTTAATAAACCTAAGCGATATCAAAAGCGCCTTCAGCAACTTCATCGCCACCAAAACGCAAGATTTTTATGTTACTGGCATAAATACATTTGTTTTGTGTTGGCAAAAGTGATGGTGCTTATTTCGATCAATAAATTTGTTTGAGCCAAGATATGTTCAGCAGAATTTAAAAAGTTAAAAACCACAAGAACTTTCTTTTCAACCTGATATTATTTAGGCTGAAAATGTAATGCAAGACAAAATTTAGCATAACCATTGATGGATTCATTTCATCACCATTTTTCGTTATTCCTGTAGGGATGTAATTGTTGAAAAAATTGAATATCAAATGTAGCAGCAAGTTCTGGAAACATACCAGAAAGAACCATTCACTGTGACTATGCAATTTCTACAGCTATGTACCAAGAAAATGGGGCTATTAAACCCGACAGTGATATAAGACAAGGGGAAAGAAGTGATGCTGGGTTAAACCGAGCCTGAGAGGGAAAGATAACAAGATGTCAAGAACTTAAGTATGACATGAAAAGAAACTGAACTCTTAAGATCTCTATAATTTCAGTAATCATAGGAGCAAGTGGATTAATGTAAAAGAATTTCAAAAACCACCTGGCAAATATACCTGATGAACAAAGTACAAGAGAGATACAAACAATTGCACTTAAAGGGATGGCTGGAATCTTAAAAAGATCTCTTGGTTGAAATGTTTGAGATAGCAGGTGAATGTCTAGCTCTCATCCTTAGCTAGAAAAAAAAAATCCAAGTTTTTTTTTTGCTTACAAATGCTTATTGAGGCTTCAGATATGTTCACTTGATGAAAGCGGTTCCTCATTCATTAGAGTTAGATCCTATTTATCCTGTGCCATATAAGCAACAACATGCACGTTTGTATCTAACTATTATCATTGTTACTCACATTACGAGTTGCTTTTACCAGCAAAGGAGAGCAATTTTTTTGTCATTATTGAATTATCTCCCTTATTCTCAGTCCTGTTCTGCAGTCGTAGAGAGATAATGGTTTTGGTGTACTTATGCCATATTAATCCTATTTGAGTTATTTAATGTTGAAACAATATCAACAGATTGCATACGACTAATTGAACAAAAGTTGCTATTTTTACAACTATTTTTATTCAATGAAATCTTTATATTCTATCTTTATAGAGCTGAAGTCTAGCTGCCAGGAAATATGTTCAATCTAAATTAATATCTTGTCAAATGTCGTTAGTGGATCCGTTTATATTAAGCCTCTTTCTGATATTTCTATTTCCTACATTATTTTGAAAAGTTACTTCAAAAGATAAATATTTCAGAGACATTGAGCTTCGTATCCAGCTCTACTAATAATATAGTCCATGTTTCACTTGCATATAGAAGAATAGAAACTATCAATGCTTTGTACTTGATTAACCTCAGAGATGTTGATATGTTCCCATTTACTTGCCTCCCCACGAGGCCAGAGTTAGATAAGATCGGTTTTTAATGTGGAGAAAATCCAGCTTCCCAAAAAAGGATACTCTGGATAAGAGCAAAAATAAAAATTATCTCAGTCATGAAGGATTTCTCCTCCACTGATAGAGGACAGAAAAGATGAAGTGTAGCATCAGAACAGATGCTACACTGTGATCTTGGCCAGAAAGCTATTCGAACATATTTTCTTTTATAAATGCAAAACCTGCTATTGTTATTCTTCTGATAATGTCAGGAGAATCTTGAAACCACAGTCAACAAACACGTTCATTTAATATGGGGATATATTGTTCTTATTGCATCAGTTTCGTCAATGTAGAAGTGTTAATTATTTAGTTATTATTGCTTGTAGTAAGGTTTGAACCTTCAACCCTCAGAAGACCATACTTAAAACTGATTGTGAATCAACACCTTTCCATATTATTCGATTCTAATGCAGCAAAATGAGTCGAACTGAAGGTGGGTAGAATTATGAGAACAAAAGACATTTCAAGACATGGACAATGTTAGAGTTTGTAAACGGAAACCAAATTGGACACAAATGAAGATTATAATACTTGGCCATTACAAATGTACTAGATTGATACAAAAAGTTAAGATAAAAAAACAATTTTGAAGGATCATTTTCAACTGGGTTCTAATAAAGGAAAGAGAGAGCGAAGTAATTAGTGTCAAGTTGTTTTGTGTCACAAGAATTAGACTTTTTTTTTATTAATACTTTTATAACTTTCCTGTCATTTTCAAAAGAAAAAGATAAAATCATGAACAGGTCTAATATCTTTGAAGAATAAGTATTTTTGTAAGAAATAAAAAATGCTACATAACTGAAACTCCCTATTTTGTATATTAAATCCATACTTTTGGGACATTTTAACTCATCAGCTGCCATGGTCTATTCTTTTTTTTTTTTTTTTTTAAGAACTTTTTTTAGGACTAAAAGTATAATTAACCATATTTCAGAGATATTAATCATAAAGATTCAAATGTCTTTCAAATATTACATTTACTGTTTGGTGTAGATTTGCAGCACTGATGTCTCAGTTTTCAGTAATCTTTTTGATCTATTATTTAATCCAAACTGAACTGATAAGTAGTCCTTATAACCCACCAACATTTACATATACATGAACACTATCCTATAAAGTAAATCTTTGGAAATAATTTTAATATCAAATATTCTATTCACAAAATATAGTAATAAATAAAATAAACATAATTTGGGCATTAATTATTGAAGAAGCATGGCTATAATATTAGTGAATATGTTGGATATGTATAGCGAGAAATCATTGACAAAAGCGTACACCTGGCGGCAAATGTAAGAAACAAAATTATCAAATGTACCAAAAAGTTATTTGAATAAAATTATGAACCTAACATAGACAACTACTGTGATCAATTTTCAAAAAGACAAGTTAAAAGTATAACATTTGAATGGTCATTTTTGGCAAAAGGTTACAAGTATAATCAAAACCAAGCCAATCCAATGAAATGATAATGGCCGAAAAAAAAAAAAAAAAAAAAAAAAAAAAAAAAAAATGCCCTTGCAGTGTGACTAGTGTCAATGCTGTCCAAAGGGGCATTTCAAGTGATCACAAATGGTTACATAATAACTGAAAAGGATATCGTTGTTGGGTGATGATTTGGACCCGAGAAAAACTAATCTACCAAATTCTTGTACATGCATCCTCCTCCTAACAATGTACCATCCATCTAATATAAAGATATATATAAAGATATGTTCATATAAATCTCACCTGTTGGTTGGTTGTTTTACGGCATATCAACCCGTTTCAGGTTATTTAATGCTGAATCCAGTGATTTTGAAGAAAATTTTTTAATAGAATATATATTTGTTTTCTTTTTCAAGTCGGTTTCTATTTAATCCATAGTTGGAACCCTAACAGGTACTACCACTCCGGGTCAGAGTGAATCTGGGAGCAATGGCAATTAAGGGGTGGCTCCACACTCCCCAAAGCCTGCAAGCTGGGGCCTCACCATTGGATATAGTTTAAGGTCATATCCAGAACCAAATCTCACCTGTCTGTTTAAGTGTATGTATGTAGGTATGTATGTATGCCTAAAACTTTCGACAGAGGCGACAGATTTTTATGAGACTAGTATCGTTTTGAAGCTCGACCCTTTGGACGATAAATATAAAAAAATTGGCTAAAAGCATTAATTCCTTCACCCTCAACTGAGCACTTTTCTACAGGGAGGAGTGGCTTTTTTCGCCGATATTTTCGAAAGACGCAACGGCAAAGACGTCACTTTTTTTGCATGTTCTTTTCCTCCTTCGCAGTACGGGTTCGAGCCTGCCTGCCTACTACAACATTTTTTTTTTTTTTTGCTCAACACCCCCCCAAACACCCGAGCAACGTGAGGCACCCAGGCTAGTATCTTCATATCTCAGTGTATGTTCATTCTTTTGAAAAGTAAAAATACAACATACCTTTCTGAAGGGCATTAGTCAAAGTGCTGCAGCAGCACTGACCAAACTAACATGTCAAGATGAACAGAGTCTGCACAGATAATCATCACACCACAATTACATTTTTGTAAAGCAATCTAGTTTGACAAGAGAATGTAGATTAAAAAAAAAAAAAAAAAAATCGTAATAACAGATGCATATGCTTACCTCCAGGGGCGTGAATTCAGAGTTGACGAGGATGGAGAGTCCACCAACAGGAACGACAAGGAACTCAGCTCGGAAGGTGTCATGATTGCTGTCGTAGGTGGCTTTGAACTTGTAGTAGATTAGGAACACCGTGAAGTAGGATGATACAATGAAGAAGATTTTCATGGTTGTGTTATACACGGAGACGAACGATGTGAATAGATCTAAATAACGAGTCGTGAAAACCAAGGCAAACAAAGCCTGACTCTTGCCTGATATACCTGTGCGGAGAGAGAAAAAGAGAAGGTCATTTACTATGTAATACATATATACACTAGAAGAATACATGTCCCTCTTTTTAACAGAGTAGTCATTACTAACCAGCCGTGGCAATGTTCACGAATGGTCGCCATTGATTCTGGATCTGTGCCATTCTGAGCAACTCAGCTATGCTAATGCCTGTGATGTCCTTCACGCTGTCTGACATTCTTGTTTTTGGTCTTTCACATCCACTTTTTTTGTGAAGTTGTCTGTTCTGGCCACATGTACCAAAAATCGCACTTTCCTGTTATTGACGTTGTCTAGCAGTCCAATCGTCCAATCGTCCATTCGTTTGTATGTTTTCCACCGAGTTTACATAAAGTCTATGGCAACACCACAATTCAAAAGCAAAATTTTTCCTTTTGTCGACTTTCTTCAAAACCCAACATTCTGCTCCATATGTTGCTATTAAGAATATCAAAGTTTGTTTCTCTGTGCGTTGTGAAATGGATCTGTCTTTCCAGATACTGGTTAGCACAATCATTGCTGTCTTTGCCATTGCAATACGTCGTCTTCTTTGGTGTTATACTTTGTGAAAACTGCACCCAGATAGTCAAAATCTACATTTTCAAAATTTTGATTATCCATAAAGAGGCTTTTATCATTTGGTTCCTGTGTTATTTTCATTACCTTTATTTTGCTGACATTAAGGAAGAGTCCTGCAGCTTCACTGGCAACTTTTACCTTGTTAGTTAAGTCTTGTAGTTCCTGCATACATGTTGCAATGAGAACTACATCGTCAGGAATGGTAAAATTGAAGATATGTTAACCTTTCTGTATTATAATTTTGATTCTAGAAAATGTGAAAAATTAATGATCTTCAGAAGAAATTAAAATTCAAAGAATCTTGTTTAATTGGCGTCTAATGATCACGGATCCAATTTAATGCAAATCTGAAATATTTTTATTTTAAATTGGAGATTGTGCCATATTATTCTTCTTTAAATTGATCTAAAGAAACTGAAATTGAGGGAATATATATTAATATAGTATAAATGACCCCCCCCCTCTGCCCTACTGAGGATACAAGAAAATAGAGTCAATGGATGACATCATTTATATAACATGGTGGCAGGAGAAGGGGATCAATAGGATATTATCAAAATGATTTCCAGAGAGTAAGCACTCAATTTAGACATGGAAATTATGTCGACCCGTTGACTGAAATAGTATATAATTTCAAATAAATACATTTCAAAAAGTGACGTTTGTTAAAAGAATATTTAGCTGGCAACTATTTCTATGGTAATAAGGCAGAATATTTATTTTTACTATACATGTGCATACATGTATTAGATATAACATTATTCAAGACTAAGCTTGATGTTTTCTGATGTGAAGTATTAGGTTTTAAAATACCTAGGTATAAAGAACGTTTATAATCGCTATTTTTATGTTTTTCTTTATTGAATTGACAAATAAATTAATAGATATCTATATTTATCTATCTTATGTCTTAAATTTTTTTTTATATTATGCTAAACTCTCAAATGTTGAGCTTTATATGAGTACCTATATAAAGAATCTATCCATATTCTTTCTAGCTGTAAACACTATCAATAATTCCCCCCACTCTTTATCTGTGCCTAAACCTAAACGTAGATTCCATGAACAAAGCTTCTTTCTTAGAACTGCACGCCTGTGGAATTGTCTTCCGTTTTCCTGCTTTCCGGCTGACTACAATATGGTTGTGTTCAAGTCTAAAGTAAATATGTTCTTGATGAGCCGTTCCATATAAGTTATCAAATTTACCGAATTTTCATTACTAATGATTACTATATTGTCCAATTTCTACTGTACACTCTTTAACCTTTATCCTTGAGTGGCCTCTGGGCCTTGATAATGTGGGGATGCCTATGTTAAAAAAAACCAAAACAAAAAAAAAAACCCAATATGACACATTCAATCTGATACAAGAAGCATATGATGGCTTATCATTCGTTAAGTGAATTCAACTTTGTAAGAAAAGCAGGCAGCTGTTACCAGTAAGAGTGAAAATCCTAAGCTCAGTTCTTAAAGGCAACATAAAATGAATTGCAAGATCAATATTTAAAGGCGGTTTTGTTGACCAAACAATTTGATAGACTAAAAATTACTTTTGAAAAGTAAAAGCAGAACAAGGTTTCAGCAAATGGATTTCCTTCAAATAGTTCATATGTAAATATAGTGCAATTCCAAATTGATTTTTTTATAGATTATTTTCATAAAATTTAGAAACAAAGTCTTATTTTTTCTCATAATAAATGTGCAAATCTTCCACTTTTGTCAGTTTTTTTTTTTTTTTTCTTAGGTTACTTCAAATTAGGTTAGTATTTTCAGTGATAGATGCTTAGTAATTTTATGTGAAAAAAATGTTGGTTTCCTTCAAATTTCTTATGAATGTTATTTTGTGACGATACATATAAAAGACTTGAAAAGAAAAAAAAAGGCACTTATGAATACGGTGAAGTTAATAAAGCGTTTTAAGTTGTTTGTAAAAAAAGAATCAAAATTGAACATATTGGAAAAAATATATTTGCCCTATTATCAAGATTTCATCATCCAAATCTGAAAGTTTTTTTTTGTTTTTTTTTTTAATTGATTTATTAAAAGAAAAATCTATATTGATCTCTTATGCATTACAAGTCAGATTCAATGAGTTAGCTTTTGAAATGAACTTTATATGAACTTTTGTGCTTTCGTCTCATTTTTTGTACATTGTTTTTCTTGGGAATGAAGGTGCTAATGTTCAGGCCTGTTCGAATTTTTTGCTTCTGTAATAATTTTGTATTAATTTTTTTTTTCAACAAACATTGATTGGTCATATTTTGGTGTCTAATTGAGCCAACAATATAAACTTGGTACTATTGTTTACATCTTGCAAAGATGGTATTTATTTTTCTCTCACAGTGATAAATGTGACAAAGGTCAATCAACAGGGAATGACAGACTCTTGACATTTAAGATATATCAAAAGTAAAAGTTTGGTTTAGGATACCTATTATATACATATATATATGAATGAATCAAAAATTAAGTTATTTTGATCACAACATTTAAGACACTTTAATTTCATAAAAGGAAAAAGTTTATTTTCAAACAAAGCAAATCGTTTGCTTTCTTACTAATAAAGTTCATAACAGTTTTAGTAAAGGAAGGAAAAATATAATGGTTGTTACTTTAGTTCTCCCAATAATCTATATAATACAATTTCATGTTTCTACATAAATTATTACATTACACACACAGAGACAAAAAAAAAGCATCTATCAGCAAAAATGGTGATTTATGAGTAATGTGATGTTGCTAAAATAAAAAAATTATGACTTTACATGTTTTAAAATCATGTCGATCCGTCAACTAAAATAGCATAATTTCAAATAAATACATTTCAAAAAGTGATGTTTATTTAAAAAATATTTAGCTGACAATTATTTTACAATAAAAAGGCAAAATATTTATTTTGGCTACATATGTGCATACATGTTTCGCTATAACTTTATTGAAAGCTATACTCGAGATGTGGCTAAAATTTTGTATTTTATGATGAAATATGGCTCTACTTGAGTACAAACACAAACGGTTTATTGGATTAACTTCTATGAATAAAAATGTCACAAGCTATATATATATATATATATATATATATATATATATATATATATATATAAATAGAGTGTATTTTAGACAGCATTTTTCATTTAAGCAAATATTGTTAAAAACAATAGAAATCTTCTGCTTAATTATATTTTTTGATTTTTCTTACAATCATTTAATCACTTTATTTAAAATCTGTGATGAATTAGCGCAACACGATAAAATTTTATGTTAAGCATTTTTCTTGTTTCAATATTATTGAATTTTTATATAGTTAGCTTTTTATAAATTGGTTTCAGAATATATTATTTTAGTGTTATTAACTAGGATTTGTCTTAAATTGGAGGAAGGGCAGTTATGATTTTGTAGATATTAGTAAATTGAGCTAAAATTGTGAAAAATGGTGAGCTAGTGACCGTTTTTGTCTTAAACTGTTTTCAGCTAGAAGACAATGTAAGAATTTTCTTTGAGATGTTTGGATTAATAGTAAAAGAACAGGCTTTGTGAACTTGCTTAAAAAAAAAAAACTGTTCGGGATGTTTCTTGGCAAATTCCCTATCAAATTTGTTTTTCTTCAAAACTATCTTTATCAACTGGAAATAGTGTCTGTGGGTGGGTAGGAGATCACATTTTAAGATAATTAGATTTCAAGTATTCAAAATATTCTTTAGTTACCAATCTTAGAAAATTACATTTTGTCATATAGAGATTTGGAATCTATTCACTCTTAAACAAGGTCCCAAAAAATGTCACAAATCTAATAGGTCCCGCACTGTCAGTCAAGCTCAAACCTCTGTCCCATTGCCATTGTTTTATAAGTACTTTAATGGAATGTGCTCTGATGAACTCCTAGCACATGTGCCCCATACGCCTAACAGCAAAATCCCACCCCTTTACTGTTAAGGTCCTTAGATGACAGAAAGCCTTCTAGTCTAATAGTTTCTTCCCTTGGGTCACAAGACTTTGGAATTCCCTCCGTTTCCTGCTTCCCTGACTGTACTAATCTGACGTTTAAATGTAATGTGAACAAACATCTTGCTGCTCAACTTCCCACAGTCCCTTGTTATACACAATCCCAAATAGTAGCCCCTTACGTTCCAAGTGGTAATATGCCTAGTTTGAAGTGAAAAAGAGTGAAAACACGAATTAAAATAAAAATCATACAAAAATTTCATTTTGATAACAAGATTGTCAATAATTGATTCAGTCAATCTAGAGTTAAAAAAATGGTGGCATACATCATTTCAAGTAACGCATCGGAAAGAAAACTATTTGTCGTTAAAGATACATTACTTTTGTGTTGACAATATTTTTTGTTTGTTTAGATTTAAATCAGTTTTGTGATAAAACGATAAAAATTTCACGTGATTCCAGACAATTATCGTTATATGAAACCTGTTTTTCAGATAAAAATAAAGAGTTAGTGAAAATTATTTAAAATAATGTCTCCACATTATTTTGAAAATGAAATACATATCAAATTAAAATATTTACTGCTTATACTTGATTTATACTTTCACTAAAATATAAATTATACTTAGCTTAAAACTTTACTGCAATTATATGGATAGCCTAACCATCAAAGATGAAATACAAAGTGCCTTGAAATGTTAGAAAAACATTTGAATCAAGTTGAAACAGATTCTAACTTAGGTTTTTACTGGAATATATGTGTGTGTGTGTATTTAAAAAAAAAAAAAATTTATGGTCATTTCATCCTAAAAAAAGCACAGAGCCACTTAGTCATGAGGGGGTACTATTTGGGACCAGATTTGGGATACTATTTTAGGGAGTTGGGCAGCAAGATGCCTGTTTACATTACACTTGAATTTCTGCATGCCAGTACAGTCAGAAAAGCAGGAGCCTGGGAGGAACTCCAAAGTGCAGCAGTCCAAGGGATAAAGCTATTTGAGTAGAAGGCTTTATGGCATCTAGAGATCTCTACAGTATAAGGATAGGATTTTGCTGCTTGTTGGGGGTACTAGTGCTTTAAGTTCGTCAAAGCAATTGCCATTGAAATACTTGTAAAACAGGCACTATGATGCCACGATTTGGCAATGGAATTTAGTTGATAGTTCAGGACCTATTAGGTTGCCGACTTTTTTTAACTTTATCTAGGAGCAAGAGACTAGTGGCAGATACACAAGGTAAGATGTGGAAACAATACTCCCTACATGGGCGGACTGTGGCCTTGTAAAGATACAGGATACTCTCGGATATGAGCAGACTTTTAGCATGGTAGAGAGAGAGCCCACCTTCCTCGCCTTGGCAATTACTTCAATGTATTTATTCCAATTCACGTTGTCTGTGAATGTTAACCCTAGGAGTTTGAGGGAAGTACTTTCAGGCAGTGTATCATTTGCCATAGCAATCAATTGAAGGCTTCTTGTAATTATTAAAGGAAATAAACTTAGTCTTGGCAGCATTGAACATTACCAACCAGTTATGACCCCATTCTGCTATAGACAGTTTTAGCAATTTCCTTAGATATGTGTCCATTAGTTTTATCCTTGTGTATTATAGAGTGTGATATCTTCATCTCAGAAAAAAATTTTATCAGGGAGGTCATTTATGAATATCAGGAATAATAAAGTTCCAAGAATTGACCCTTGTGACACACCCACATTTATATCACGTTGTTTTGAAGTACAACCATCAAAGACAACCTGAATTTTTCTCTTATCTAAGAAAGATTTGATTATATTAAGTATGCATCCAGCAATAACATAAGATTTGATTTTCATGAGAAGACCATCGCGCCAAACCTTGTTAAATGCATTAGATATGTCTAGGACTACTGAGCTAGCTTCTGCCTTATCCAGTGCTTGGTATATATGTCCAGAGATTACAGTTAAGATATTTGCAATAGAATAGGCTTGTCTAAATCTATAGCCAGTCAGATAAAAGTTTATTATCTGTGAGGTGGTAGACTAGTGCTTGATTGATTAAGGACTCAAAGATTTTGGCAAAGAGAGGGAAGTGGCTAATAGGATGATAATTGAGTAGGTCAGTTCTTTTGCCAAAATTCTTGTAAATTGGTAGAACAGAAGCAATATATCTATTATAATAAAGTTGTATTCCTGTCTGTTCACAATTTAATTAATATGTACAAAATGGTGCACTTTTTCAAATTAATTTTCATACTGAAAACGGACCTATATACATTTTTATTCCAACATGATTTTTATATGTACTATTTATTTAAAAGAAATCTACCTTTAATGAGTAACCCCATTTGCATATTACATTAAAGAAAATCTATTTTAATAATCATATTCATGTTATGTTTTTTGTAATAGAATCGTTTTAATTGTTCTATTTAGAAATATTATTTAATGTTGATTTATTTAATTCATATTTAATTTAATTTCAATAGCTGACAATAATAGCATTCAAAACTGGAAGTTTAAGTTCTGAGAGTTATTTCCCTTTTAAGCTATGAAAGTTACTTTGTGTTTGATTTTCATAGACCAAGATATTCAGTGTATCTTAAATAGTATGTGACTAATCCTTCCGTCCGGCAATGTTTTGACTGGATAACTCCAAGTATATATATAGCTAGTATGCATATATATAAGTATATGAGGGACATTTCAGAAGTAATACCGCCTATATTTTTGTTCCATCCAAATGGATCAGAGAGCATTGCAAATTGTACTGTTATGATGACTGAATTTATGCATTCATGACCTGAAAGTTTCATCTTTCTATTACAGGTATTGAGAGTGTGAGACTTTAAGCAACACATGTCATAGAAGCAAAGATGTGTTATTAAATTCCTGGCAAAAGTGCATTGAGAATTGTAGTGATTATGTGGAAAAATGGATTCTGGAGCACAAACAATCACTCGTTTTAATAAGATCATTCCCGTCTTCATAGCTCCAACTATTAGAGTAAAAAAAAAATATGAGGCTTTACTTTTGGAACTACCCTCCAATATTTCATATGAGGGTAATATTTTGCACTTGTCCCTACCTCTCTTTAGGTGAAGAGGAAGTAGAGGTTCAAACAAGTCATAGACTTATAAGTATAATTTTTTGTGACTAAAGCAATCAAGAGTATATAATAATATGGCACAGCATTTTATGTATGTACATCACATTCCACACACATTTAAACGATACAAGACCGTTTAATTTGAAGCTGATTGGTGATAAATCTGACAAGTGATCTAAAGAATTTAACTATGCTCATGTTTTAGACCAATTTTGGATGTGTGCTTCTGCAAAATAGGCACCAGTTTGTTTGCTTTCAGTAACAGAAATTTTTTCCAACTTACCTGATTCTTCTAAAATAGTTATGTAGGAAGTTGAAGTAACTTTTACTCACACACAAAAACCTGCCACCAGGAAATAATCTTTATAGGATGCTTTTTATTGATATTGCTGATAATATTTAATTTCTGACTTACTGTTGACCTTTCCTACTATACTTCTATAACCTAAATACAGGTTCCTTCTGCTTTTGTAGCAATTTGATTGGTTATTCCAGACATTTAAAACAATTGTTTTTACACATTTCAAAATTCACCAAATTACAGAAGGACATAGTTGCTGGTTACTGTTTGCATATAATTTTTTAAAAGTATTTTTTCTCCTCACACAATTTCTGTAACATCTTTCTTTCTCAGTTCCTACTGATTACATTGTTACTTTTTGTCTCATGCCATAGAGCCACTGCTTATCAAGGCTCAGAGACCACTCAAGGATAAAAGTTAATGAATGCCAGATGAGACAACACTGTGACGATCGATGATGGTGGAAATTGGAGAGGAGGGCAATTCATAAATATCTTGTTTACATTGGACTTGAAAATGGCCATGTTATACTCAGCTCGGAAGCAGCTCCACATTATTGTGTTCCACAGGCGAGCAGTTTTAGGAAAAATAGAAAAAAAGCTTCGCTTTTAGAGTTTTCATTTAATTTTAGGCACAGATAGAGTAAATTGAGAGTGGTTGTAGCTTTTCGAGTGTTTACCATAAATGCTTTAGTAGCAATACACATGAAATAATTGAAATGGAGTAAAATATCTCAATAATGGCACACATAGCTAAAAAGAATTTAAAATTTTAAAATCTGACTAAAAATAAGTTGTGACTATTTTTGTACCTTGCATATTTGAATATTTTTCCCCTTCTTTAAAACCATATGTGTTTTGTCACATTCTTTACATTACTTTTTCATTAAAAATACTATAGCTTTGTGAAAACATCTTTGAGATTTGCCATAAATGTACTTTTGTACAAGGTATCAGAATATGGCATTGGAAATCTCCAGAAATTAATGGTTTCCAAGTAGAATCACAAACTGCATTAATTTTAAACAAGTTATTCTTTTTTTTTTTCGAAATAAATATAATTCACAAAATTCGATTTCAAACTAAGTGCTGCTGCTTAGGTTATAATTATTATTCTAGTTATATTGTTTATTTTCACTAAAAGTGGGTTACAATTTGGGAGGAGACCCTATTTAAAAACATTTCATACGAAAAGAGAAATCAACACAGAATTATAATTTTAGCACATAAAAATAAAAACATTAATTTATTCATGGAAAACATTTAGAAAAAAAAAATGTTCAAAACACTTTGTTAAAATTTTATTTTTAAGACAACAAAACAAAAATAGACCAATTTATTTTGTACCCTGACAAAAAGTGAGAAATGTTTGTTTTTTTTCTACTTGTTCTCCAAATTTCATTACAAAATTGCTTACAGGGGAATGGTACCAAGCTTCTAAACACGGCAGGAGTAAAAACAAAAAAATCTGACACAAAAATGGCTGTTTTATAGCCCTAACATTTTTATTAATTCGCTAAAAACTCTTTAAATATGTCATGTAGATTATTATTAAAGCACGTGAAAAGATATTCATTTGTGAAGGAAATGGTTAAAGTAGTGAAATATCACTATTTTAGTAGGACTACCTTATAAAAGGCACTACTTGGCCTTTTGACAAAGATCAAAGTGTAGTATCTGTTCTTCAGATGCGGCACTTTCATTTCTCGTTCTTTTTCAGTGGAGGAAAAATCCTTCACGACTGAGATATTTTTTTTATTTTTGTACCTTTTCTCCACGTTAAAAAACGACCCTGGTGTCTAACTCTGTCCCGTGGGGAGGCATTGTAAATAGGTACCTTAAAATCGTTAAACATCCAAAGCATTTTTATGGGCTTTACTACTCACAGTATGAGGAAGGGGTAGAGTGAAGCTCAGTCGAGCACAGGTCGTGAAAATAACGATAGAGCAAAGATAAACCTGCAACATCTCTTCTGTGAGAAAGGGGGAGCAGGGAAGAGAAAAGGACATGGCTCACTATATTTCGAAATTGGTTTTCCAGGTAAAAAAAGGTACTCAGAGAAATTCCTCTCCAGATCATACAACAAAACTCCCATCTTAGAATGTATTTAGCTCATATACAGGTAGAGGATTGCATCGGGAGTGAAATACCTTCTGGAGCAGTAGAATGATCCAACCATTTTTCTTTTGACTTTCACAACGGCTTTTATGTACATGTTCCATTTTAGATTAGGAATGAAAATTTCAGTTTGGGATTTTCATATCTCCATTTTTTTTTGTTACACACTATTCCCACATTACGCCTAAACCTATTTTTTCTAGCTCCTGCCGAATACATTTACATTCATCCTTGTAGTCGTCACATCTCCATTTACATTTTATTACACGATTTTACCATCATAATTTTGTTCTTAGATAATTGAATGTTATTTAAGAAAAGAAATGAGGTTTTCTTTGGAGTGGAGTCACATACATGACTATTTCAAAAAAAATTATTAAACAAAACCTACATTAATATTTTTACAAGTTGCTTTTGCTATCTATTCTTGACCCATTTGCATTACATATCAGGTCAACCGCAATGAAGCCACCCACTGTAGATACGTTTTCTTTCATTATGTTTCTTACAAAATATACTGTCCCTTAAACCTATTATGTGATAAAAAAATAAAGCAAACAAACCTCACGATGAAACAAAGTTTTCAGTTAGTGGTTTTAGGATCTTTTTACTTGGCAACTCTATTACTCATTATTCCAGATTTTTTCACAATATGAAAAAAATAAATAAATACCCCCCCCTCCCACAAGGATTGCTACTCACAATTATCTCAAATTGAATCGTCACTTTATATTTTCCTTTGGCAATACCAAACATAGCTCAATTCAATTTTAATCACCTAAAATGCAGTGAATTTTTTTTTTGTTTTTTAATATTTAACACAAATTCAATGGGTGATCTGATGGGAAATATTTTTAATGTTTTAATACTGAATTGATTTCTTTTCCAATTTTATTTTCTTTAAGCTAGAGATGGGGCATCCTACAAGATGCCAGACATTCACCTACTATCTTAAATATTCCAACCGAAAGATCTTTTTAAAATTCTAACCGTTCCTTTAAGTGCAACTGTTTGAATTTCCCTTGCACTTGCTTAACCGGATATATTTGCAAGGTAGTTTATGAAATTCTTTTCAGGAGTTCAGTTGCTTCTATAATTACTGGAATAGAGATCTAAGATTTCAGGTTCTTTATGTTATGATGCTGCTTATAGAGTCTTTCTGAATTTTGTATTTCTTGTTTATCCTCAATTTTGCAGAGTATATATATATATATATATATATATACATACACACACAAGCAAGCAAAACACCTGGCATTACCAGTCATAAAATATGCTTAAAGATATTTTAATTTATGCAGATTTCTTATTAGAGAATCAATATATAATAGTGATTTCAAAAGTAAAAAAAGTATGACTTGGATGCCATCAGTTAAAATCAAAACGAAAACATTTAACACTTCAGATTTATTCATTATCATCTGACCTAACAACAGATGCATATGAAAACTTTTAAAATTAATCGACATTAACATAAAAATGTATATTTGCACATGTGTAGAGAAGCACTATTACAGTTGACTTATGCCTGACAAGTTCCAATTTTTTTTTAAATTTTGACCCCTAGCAACTATTCTTACCAGCTAAAAACCAAATCGAATTTGTTTCAAAGGTCCAAATTCCCTATATATCAAGCTTGAAGTCTGTAGAAAAAAAAAAAAAAAAAAATTGATAGAGTAGTTTGGTAAGAACTGTTCCACAGACAGACAAGGTCACTTTATATATGCAATTTGTTACTGAATTTGTATTAAGCACTTTTGAAAAAAAATGTTGGTTTTAAATTTATCAACATATTTTAAACTTGCTTAATGCAGGTGTGTATACAGGATTCACTCCTAAACTAACCAATCATTATGAATTTTGGAACATAACTGCTAGGTGTAAAGGTGGGTAAGGAGAGGTTGAAATCTCTTCATGAAAATTTAGATACTTTCGATTTTTGTAAAATTTCTATCAATAGCTACTAGACATCAACTAATAAATATTCCCAAAATTTCCACTGGTGCGCTACAAATTATAAATTTAAATATTTCAGATTTGCATTAAATTTAGTTCAGTCATCAGACACAAATTAAGCAAGATTACCTAAATTTGAATTTCTCAAGACCCTTTTCAAGCTTAAGCGTTAAATTTTAGATATTTTCCAGACTCAAAATTAGAATACCTGTTCTAGTTTAGTAGCGTTGTATCTTGACTTGAATCTTTGAAAGAAGACAAAAGTAGTGCAAAGCTGTTCCGAGAAGCAATTTTACCCATTCTAGGGTGGATATATATATATATATATATATATATATATATATATATATATATATATACACACACACACACACATACACAGAGAATAAAGTATGAAAATATATTTATGATAAAAAAATAGAGAGGCACCTACATTTCATCCCCACAAAGCTAAATGAAGATTTTTTTTGTTACTGCAATGATGAAATACGGACACCTCTTTGTAGTTAAATTGACATAAAATGTAATTTTCATACTTTACTACTAAACTTCACTTGCATAGTGAGCACTGTCGAAGTACTGAAAATCTATACACAATAAATCATCTTATAGTATTATACCTGCACACATGAAAATTTATATTGTAAATGCCTACGTTAATGTTTAATTAAATGTAATTTGTGCAATATTTTTGAAGAAAAAGTACAGTAGTTTCTGTTCACTATGCTTTTACTGTGCATAGATGATTTCAATGAAGCCAACTGTTACAAGCTTTTTTTCCTTTCTTTTTTGCCACATCAGCTCAATTTGAAACAATGTCAAGCCATTGTCATATACAATCACAATTGTGTTTCTATAAATATATTTTAAAAGGTTGAGTCAATTTCAGACATGTTCATTCGTTTTTGTTGTCCTATAAAAATACAACATTCTAGACTATATAATTCCTTAAAAATTGATTTAAAAAACGTGTATCAATCCAATCAAGAATCTGCCCTTGACAGTGTCAGTCTGACATTACATTTGATTCTGTTGGGTTGAGGCATCGTTCTATTCAGTCCTAAGAGGTCCACCCTACCAGGATTTACTTTTTGAGAAAGACTTAGTTTATTGCTAATCACCTGAGGTGCCTCTACCGAGGAATGCTAATGGGGTTGCTCAGGCATACTTGTTAGCATAAGTGCACTTCACCTCTGGTTTTTAAAATATCTATCTGACCTCGTGTCTGACCTCCTGCACAAGAGATGTACGTGTGTGTGTGTGTGTGTATATATATATATATATATATTAACAATTATGTCAGACATATGGAAATTGAAAGAGTTTATTTCACCTTTGTGTGTGTACACATATATATATACATATATATATATATATATATATATATATATATATATATACACACACACACACACACACACACACAAAACTGAAATAAAAGCTTTCAATTTCCATGCGTCTGGCATAATTGTTTCAGGTTAACGCTATTCAGGCATTTCTTTTAAACCAGTTTCTATGCGGGCAAGGTGTAGGGTTTGTGGAATGGTTTACAGCAAACAGGTCTCATTAAAAAGAACAAGATAGAAAGCTTCCCATCTAATTATACCAAGTACCGTGAGAGGAAAAATGCAGAATGCCGACAAGCTATTTCACAGTAGAAACTGATCAAATCTTACGTGTATGAACTTACGTGTACGAAGCTGACAATGAATAAGCAAAAATAAGATACGTGTACAGTTTTAACTGAATAGCCAATTCACTCATAATTTCTACACTTGGGAGATTCACAGATGGATTGATAAACTTCATGGACTTCTGCCTTTACTAGCCAACAGAATATTACTATTATTGACCAAGGGAAGAGTCTATCAGATGTGTGCATGCAGTGTGATGATATATTGTAGTGAAACATGGCCAACGAGGATTGAGGATCCGCATTGCATGGAAAGAAATATGAAAATGATACGATAGATTCGCAATGAGAGTCAAAGACAGACAAATGTGACTTCAGAGGAAGATTAAATCTGAACAATATAACAAGATTTGTGTAGAACGTTACTGTAGAGGAAGACCAAGGAAAACATGGAAGAAACTGATAATAGATTTGAGAGAAATGATAAATAAAAACCTGGAGAGAGATAGATTAGATTGGAAGTTAATTTCTAAAAGCTGTCCCAATATATATCAACATGTAAAAATGGACATTAAACCAAATATGATAACATTGTTTTATTGACAATATAATAATGAACTTGGGTACAATTTATTTTAAAAATTACTTAGTCCAGCTCAATCATCTGGGCTGAACTATTTAAAAAAAAAAAAATCTAAAAATATGAATGAGCAAAGGAGATAACTCATTTTAAATTTAAAAATGTTTAAATAAATCGAGATTAAAATAGGTTGAGTTAGTAAATTTACAAACAACTCAAACTATTATTCAACTATTTTAAAGCAGACAATACCTAAATATATCATTTCTAATTTAGTGATGTGTTATTAAGTTACTGAACAAATCTACGAGATATCACAGAAAAGTAATGTTTAAAAATAAAATAGGGGAAGAGTGTAAGGCTCAAACTAATGATTAATATAAGATGTGTGTCTATCTGTTTGATAACAAGCAAATAGGATGAGGATTGATAACAGGAATGGAATATGAACTGTGATGAGAAGTTCAATCGGGGTACAGTTTCATCACATTCATGTACACTTATTCAATAATATCTAACCCAGACAGTGCTTATTAGGGAGTCGTTTTAAAATTTCTAAAAATACTTAGATTTTTTTCCCCCTTTGTGTAAATTTGAATTGGAATTTCTTAGTTTCAGAATCCAAAATAACAAAATATTAAAAAAAAAAAAAAAAAAAAAAAAAAAAGATTCTGTTGTATTGGCTTCTTAATCTTACATGTGAGCCACTGTGATTCTCTTGATTCAGACATTTGAAATTAAAAAAAAAAAAAAAATCTGTTGAACAACATATGGACATTCTTTTTCTAGTGACACTATATCATGAGGAAAAAAACAAAACTGTTTTGCTGAACCGTAGTTGATTTTACATAAATACTTATTGAAAAATAATTCTTCACTATATTGGATTCTTAAACTTAGAAATTCTAATTCTAAAAATATATTTAGCCAATAAATAGAAATTTGTTTTTCTACAGAGAAGAAAGATGAATACTGTGTTTTGTTATGGTTTTAAAATGGGTTTCCCCACTAGCCGTTAACTGTAATGGTGTAGCAGTTGCATTCGAGATCTTCGCAGCATCTTCGCTTATATAGAGTTGTGGTTTGACTTTGCACATGCATGCTTAGACTTTTAGTTGCATGAGAGAACACGATCGCACAGAATTTAAATCCATGTGCAGCAATGAAGCTTGATGCCAAAATTATGGTTCAAACCCATCCTACAGTTGATTGCCTCATGATAGAATGTTCTCATAGTTTTGCCACAAGCAGCCTGCTAGAATAGAACTCCAGGATAAAGCATTTATTTATTGATACTAGTGAGCCTACCAAACAATTCTTGTAATGTTCCAGTGTTTCTGTAAATAAATGTTGATGCATATTTAGAGCGAAGATGTGTGTGTTGTTTATGGAAAATACCAACATTTTTTATTCAATTTTTAATTTCAGTCAGATGCGGCCAAACACACCTAACTCTACCATGTTACTTTCTTCACCCTAACTTTCTTCCTAACCAATCCATCAACCACAAAACTAAAACCGCATTCACTCAGAATGGGTTGTGCTGGCTCCAATTAAGTTGACTTTCTGCATTAAGGCAGCCAACCTGCACCGATCATCAGCAGAGCACTTAGTATACTTTAGCAAGTCTCAGTCTACGTTATAGGAACAAACAAACAAAAACAAATAAATCCAGGTCAGCATTTTTTTCTTTTTTAACAAAAGCATTTGTAATGGTTAACCTACAGTTACGACACCACTTAAAAGTCTCTTGCCATCAACCATCTTACTCGGCGTACACTTTTTTTTCGCTGGCCATAGCTAGCTATTTCTCATCCAACTTTACATATCCATTAACTTTTTTCTCCCAATCATGGTGTCCTTTTTTTCTTTTTCTTTTTTTCAAACACAAACCTGAGCACACTTGCCAATTTGCATACATGTTCAAACGCTGCTCTTGCTGCTAATACAATCACTTGTCATCCATCCTTTGTTGCTGCTGATATTTTCATACGTACTCACATGTGCACTGTTACACCAGTTCCAACAATGCTAACCAAAGATCCTACCAACTTCGTCTTCACCGCTTTAATCTAGGTTTTTAGTTGTCCACCTTTGCACTTCCTCCAGCCAGTGGGTGCTATTGGAGTAAATACCTTGCAGATAAATTCCTTCACAAAATCTTTTTTCTCAGAAAGTCTCCATAATGCAGATGAAGAGGTTTGGTTGGAGACAGTACATGTCAAAAAGTTCACACTAGTTATTTGAATAATAAGCAGATGATTTAAAGCCACCAAAATTATTGCAGAACTTTTTATCTTTTAAATGCTCCTACCCTTTTAAGTTATTTATTCTGGAAAGCATCACTAACTCAACATCAATTTGTAATCTGTATACAAAGTGTTTTTTTTGTTTTTTTTTACATAGGAGTCACCACTCGAGGATAAGGGTTATTTAGTGTACAGAAGTCAATGAGACAATATTGTAGTAATCGTTAGTAGTGGAAATTTGGTAAATTCCTTAAGGGGATGGTTCATCAAGAACTTGTTTACGTTGGACTTGAAGACCAAATTGTAGTCAACTGTAAAACAGGAAAACGAAAGACTTCCACAGGCATGCAGTTCTAAGAAAACTTTCATGTTTTAGAAGTTACAAGACTATATTTAACATGTCGCAATCAGTATTGCTTTATCTTCTGTAGATCTATAAAAGTGAGAATGTGTGCGAGAACACTTCTCAACCTACATACTCAACAAATTTTCAATCTACAGACATGAAATTCGGTATATAAGTTATTCAGGCATGTGGAAAACTAATAGGTTTTCATCTAGAAAAAAGGGCTTTCAAGGGGTCAAAATTGAAAAATTGGTACATGGGAGTCATCGTTTTTTTTCCTGTTTGCTAACTGTTCTATAATTGCACATGTGTGAATGGTTCACATTAGAGATTCCTTATGTTAAATGTAAGTCGGTTTAAAAACACTGTTTAAAGAGCGTGTCAAGCTGGCTGAATGGTTATCATACCTTACTCATTGTCTTTAACTTTCGATTTCAAAGTATTTTTTTTTTTTTTTACTTATAAGTGGACTGTTTAGAAAAAAAAAAAAAAACTTGCTTGTACATGTCTCAGTTTCTGTATGAATTAAAATATAATATTTTTGCGTATTTTATAACCGGGCAACGTCGGGCGGCCTGCTAGTATTAAATATTTGAAAGTTTCAACATGTTAAGAATATTTAAAATTCCAACTTACAAACATGTTTAGACTATAGACATATAGATCCGCAATTCCTTAATGAATTATCAAGAAATTATATTTATTGCACACAAGTCATAACGGCAATTATCATTCATCCTTTGATATTCATTTTCAAATAAAAATATACATACACAGATGAAATGTGCACAGTGACAACAAACAAAATAAGATCCAGGGTTTTGGTAGCATACTGGAGTCTAAACTGTTATAAGTTATGAAAATATATGTGGCAATTAAACTACACAGAAGTTTCTGTAATTGATGTTACTTTTCAGTTTTATATATTCATGTGATGTTCAGTTTGCTAGTTAGCGAATATGGTTTTTTGTTCTCCCCACTCATTTTTAGCAGCCAATGTATATTTAAAGTTTTACTTGATGCGTATCTCACCGCTTGGTTCATTTTGGGGGGAAATAGGCCATCTTTCTTTGTCTATTAAAAAATTATCTAGTTTCACATGTTTCATTAAACAGCAGGGATAATTCCTGTTTGTTTCTCTTGTGATCTGATTTTTCTATTTGATGGGCCAATGTTCAAACATTCTGTTTGAGTGTAAAAAACGAAATCAGCCATAGCAGTAAACATTTTTGATTTCCATGAGTCATCTTCAAGCAAGTGATGAATTAAAAAATGCCATTAAGTGAATTTATTGAAAAAGTTGATTAAAATCGTTTGAAATCATTTAAAATCACTTAAGCATACCCTCCTCTCATTAAGTCTGATTGATGATCGGTTTGTTTATGCGAATGAGTAGGGTTTCTATAATTTGGAGGTGCAGGTTACAATGTGAGACAGCTAAAATGGCGATGTTTCTAAATTCGTTTTTTTTTGTGTGTGTGGGGGGGGGCATGTGCTACAAGGTGTTGGTAGATGGAGCTGTTAGGGAAAAACAGGTGACAAATCAGCGAGATATACTGGTTCTAGTCATACTGATGTACGAGTTGTTTTTGGAGACACATTCCCCTATAGGACATATAAAAACATATATGGCATTGCTAGTTTTTAGTAAATTGCTGTCGAATATTCGGTTATTGCTTGAGTAAAGTAGTTGTTTCAAATTTTTATAATAAAATAACACACAGTTTTAATATCAATGTCATCCTTTTCTTCTTCATTTATGATTTCATAAAGAATATTTTCCTGAGTGCATTCAACATGTTTTTAATGAAGGAGAAATATACTGCAGCAGATATTTTCAAGTTTCTCAAAATAGCCCAACTAGGCCGACACATATCAATTTTTTCCGTCTATTATTCCAGTAATTAACTGAACACAAACAAGCATTGTATTTTATAACCTGACACTCAACACCAAAACTTGATGTCAGTCTTATGTTAAGTTTTTTTTTTATATCACATTTCTTGATAAAAAAGCTCCTTAAAAAATATATGCAATACCACGGCTTATCAACGGCCTCAAATATAAGAAATTTAACCAATTTAAGAAACTAAAACTCCACCAAAAACAGGAAATCAGTTTTTAGCAAGTGTGAATCCACACATTAAGCGATCACTGAATCTAAAAATGTTGTTTTTAGTAATAAGTTTTTTCTTTTGAATTATTTAAAACTTAATTATTGTCTATGAGTTTTAAAGCAATAAACAAGTTTTTTTTTTCTTAAACGTTTGTTATTTTTCATTTTAAAACATGTTTCCAATTTCCAAAGAAATATGTCAATATATATATATATATATATATATATTGTATTTTGTGTACAGAAAGTTGTTAGTTGAGACAGACCATTGGTACCGTCGGTTTCAAGCCCGATAATAAGGCCCGTTTAAGGTATCCTTATCAAGCTCTCTTCAGACGAATATTGGCTGAAGAGAGCTTGATAAGGATACCTTAAACGGGCCTTATTATCGGGCTTGAAACCGACGGTACCAATGATCTGTCTCAACTAACAACTTTCTGTACACAAAATATAAATAAGCTCTTAAAATTTGGATTTTCCTTTTAATTGAGCACTCTGCTAGAATTCTTTTTCCAAAAAAAAAAAACTAATCATATATATATATATAAATAATGGACTAATTTTGTAAAATGGAAGAAGCTTAAAAAAATTGATATAAAGACAGTTCTATCGTAAATAAAAAAGTGTCATTAGTCAATATGATGGAATTAATATATGGTTTAAAGTTGTCTTTCAAAAATAATCTATCTTTAATGAATGAAATACTAAAGAAATTTATACTCTTATTATCAAAGCATGTTTCTATCTGTTTTTACATAATTAACTATAAAAAGAAAAAAAAATCTATCTTGATCTCTATCATGCTATCAATCATAGTACGAAGATCCAATGTGTTAGCTGTTTAAATGAATGTTAATGAAATTATATTTGTAAGAATGTTTTTTCATTTATTCAAAGATGTATTTTTATACACTGAAAAAAATAAAAATTGGCTTATGGAACACAAAATGATAAATTTTCTTATTTCCAATGACTTTTTTATATATTGGGACCTTATGCCAGTAGGTAGCGATTGATTTAGCTATTTTTAATTTTGGTGAGGGTCACATTAGTACATGTCAGGATAAGCTAGTGGTAAACAAAAATCTAAAGGGTCTGATTTAAGTCGAGACTAAAATTCAACTCCCTCAGACAAAACATGCTAGAAAATATGTGTTGAACGATATGACAATAGAGATGACGTCACGTGTAAGTGAGAGAACAGAGTTTCTGGTTAGTCTCAGTCGGGCAATGATATAGACAAGATGTGTTTGACAATGCAGAAATAATCTAAGTAAGCGTTACCTTGAGATTCTGTCAGTTCGGATCTCTCAATTCCCAAGTTAGAAAAATAAGTTAATTTTAGCCTAGGTATGCTTGACAGTGGAAGCCAGATGATTTTATTTTGGCTACAGCTGACAGTAGCCTCCACTAACAACAGTAGTTTAATTTGTTTCCAGGGTGGAGAAGAGGTTCCTTTACAGAATTTGTTCTGGCTTTGTATCATACTTCCACTAGGCAATGCCAAAACCAGGGTCCTGCTAGTTTTCAATGAAAGTACTATTTTATAAACAGACATTTATGTGATCATTTAACGTTTTTTTCATATCAGAAAGTCATCTGGGCTAAAGTCCTTTTTCAAATAAAGTCTAATCATTATATTTGAAATATACTTTTGGGTTTTAATACAAACGATAATTGGATCATCTGAACATTCATTAACCAAGATCTTCAGCCATACAAAATCTGATACGTCAAAATAAAATCTTATCTATTTTAGAGTAAATCAATTTCCCTTAAGGTTTTTTTTTCTATATTTTAATCACACAAAATACATGTTAAAATATTCATTGCTTTACCGATTTTTAAAAATCCATTTAATTGTTCTAATTAGCAATAAATTACAAGTTTTTTGTTTTTTTTTAACAAAGGAGTTACCACTTATCAAGGCCAGAGGCCATTCGAGGATAAGGGTTAATAAGTGTACAGTGATCAATGAGACGATGACGTAGTTTATCAAATTTCTGTCCATTACTCTCATTCTACATCGTTTGACCTCTTCCTTGATTGCTTTTTTTGTTTATTAATTGTTAAAAGCAAGAAAACTAAGATTGGAACAGTTCATTATAAACAAGAGGGAATCGCAACACAACTATACTATTTATGCTATAAATGGAGAAAAAAAAAGATTGAAATAGACTAATTTTGGATTTTGCCTTTATTTTTATAATCTTACTTGTTCTGCCAACTCACCCTATCAATCTAACCCAATCTCAACAGGCAATCGATAGGAACCCTGAAAGTGAACCATAGAAATTACCCACTCCTATATTTAACACCACAATCTAACTTTAATATAAAGTGATTATAACTTTTGTACAATTCAAAAGAAACAGAAACTTATGATTTAAAAAATGTTTTCAGCATACAAAAAGGAGGTGACAGTGGTTCAGTGGTTAACACAGATTGATGACCTGCATGTTCTAAGTTCGAATCCAGGTCGTTCCACAGAAATCACTTTCACTTAGGATGTTGAAAACAGTCATGTGATCTCTCTCCTAAATAACTCCTGCCTCTCTATAAATATTTCTGACTAGAAAAATATCGTGGAAACCAATGCCAACAATAGAATTTTCCTGTTCATACGATATGACGATGAGCATCCAAAGATATTGAAACGGATAAACTAAAATCATGTTTACATTATTGACATCTTGAAGTTCTTATGTAGTGACCATTGTTTTACATGCTGGCGGCACACATTCAAATCTAGAAAAATCAATGGTGAAACTTTCAAATTTTTTCATCATTAGATGATTATATTTTTAAAGTGCAGTTTTTGTAAAATATTAGAAAATATTTTTCTATGCAATCCTCCCTACTTCTATTTCCTTTTATGAAATACTAGCAAGGCTACCCAACTATATATGGCATAATCTTGTTGTCACACAGGTTCTCATTAGATCATCAAAGTTAAGAAATGTTGAGCCTGGTCAGTACCAAATGGGTGACCATTTAGGAATACCAGGCATTATATGCAGACGGTTGTCAGCACCTGCCTGCAAGAACAGTAAAAAACCTAGCGTTGTCATCTATCACTGGAATGTGCATGCGACTAGGGACTGCTTATTAATTTAATATTCCTTTGGAGGAAGCTGGTTCAACCCGCTGTTGCTCAAAGCAAAAGCATAACCTATTTCTATTAAAACTTCTTCATCTCCGTAGAAGTTTTAATAGAAATAGGTTATGCTTTCTCTCTCCAAGACCCTCTCTTCTCCGCCATTTTACTCCTCCCTTTCCCCAACCCCTTCTATTATCCCCACCTAGCCCATTCTTCTTTTCTCTAGATGGACACATGCATACAACTCCCTTTTATACAATAGGTTCCCTGAACAAGGAGTCAGCATTTTAGTACAAATTAGTAGATAACACTGAACGTTGACCCCAAGAATATTTGTTTCTAAATTTTACATATTATACATCCAAGATAATGCTGGTGAAAACAATATCAATTTTGTGGCAGTTTGTTTGGTATTTTATTTACTTTTAGCTGGACATACAAACACTATCCTCAAGTGTCTAACGTCTCTCTCTGTACAGGGTTTGTTAGGACAACCTGGCAGGAGGAAATTTTTCCATACAAATAAATCCTGACTAAATATTCAAAATTACATAGTATTCCCAGCTCAAATAAGATCTCTTCTGTATGGCTAACCCACAGTTGTTTTTATAAGGAATGGTGCACCTTCGTCAAGTGATGTTACCTCAAGAAACAGCAAAAAGCTGGACAATCCACCAGACATGATGCATTATTGTCCTGGAATCTATTAAGACCACGAGAAAGATATATTATAACATATTTAAATGGTCAATTGGGGAAAGAAAAATTATGTGCCCAGCTTCTTTACTAACTTAGCGTTTAAGAGGTAAATGAGAACTTTAATGGAATATTCGAATATCTATATATTTAATATGGAGACCAGGTGTTTACCCTATGAAGAAAGTCCCTTGATTTCTGAAAACTTTGAAATAAAATGAAATATGAGAGAAATTCTTTATATATCAGAACAAAATTATGTTTAGGTTGATGGAAATTTTTGATGTTGTATAAATCAAAAGAGTATGTAAAAATTATATCAAGAAGGCCTATGCACGTTGGTTAATAAGACAAAAGCATGCCTTTACTTCGGAGATATCTTTTTGTATGGGTAATTTTAAAATTGCATTCAAAAATTTCTGAATGAGTTTTATATTTTCTGATGTCACCATTCATCTAGCAAACTCAATTGTATTGTGTGCAAATTGAAATTTTCTGGCATCAAGACTGATGCCATTCCTTGCACCAAATCCAACCAATTACATGCGTCATCTACATATTTAACTTTATTGTTGAATTGTGCAAGAATCAAATCAAACCTATCACCGTTTGATAAAAATCCTTGCAATGCAATTCTGTAGCGATATAGTTGCCATATGAGGTGATAAACGTTTCACGTCTATTTTTGTTATTCAATGGAACTGAATGATAGCCGTTCCATGCATAAGTGATAGTGTTTTTGGAGGGGGTTATCTTGTGAGATGGAGAAGAGTTGACGTGCGATGGGTTTATCTTACAGAATTTTTTTGTGGCTGAGGATCAACTGTACATTCTAATGTGTTATCCGATTTAGAAATTACCACCATTCTGGAGCAACCATAGTACTAATGTATTTGGGCCCACTTTTTCAACTACCCTAATTGCAACATTCCTTTCAGGATATGCAAGTACTTTTTCTTAGTGTATAGGGAGCATTGCTAGTTAGCGAACTGTTAGTTTTGCATTAGGGTCAGTATATAATTCAAGGGTTCACCTGTCATTATTGGTGGTGGTGGTGGGGGGGTGTTCATAAGTGTTGAAAGTCCCTTTATCATATTTTAAGAGCCATTCTTTTAATTTATGGATATCTTCATCTGTGCCCATTATTTCAGCTAGAAGGGTTGTTGAAATGGGGAGATTTTGGACCCTTAACATAGCTGCATGTCCGGTTAGTCTGCCGATATATTCATGGATAGTTCCATTCTAATTTTAGGAAAATCACTGGATATTATATCTAACTGCTCAATGACTTCTCTGCATAAAAACACCATGGCCATTTTTGTTTGAAAAGTAGATGATTTCTTTGCCTGATCTTGCTTGCCCAGTTTCGTCTTTAATTGAAATATCAATGAGGATTTTGCTTTCTAACCGCTACATCTTCCTGTAGGATTCCTTTCATTGATAACCTGACATGTCTTGTCTTTTTGTAGACTGCAGTTAGTGATATAATACAACTGTGATAGTCAGAGTCGGTAATCATAGGTATCGTTGTTGGGTTTAGAGGTATCTTGGGTATGTTACAAGCAAAGTGCACATTTTTATCAAATAGTGGAGAAAATTTTGCCATGATAGTTGTGTAGTTTTGAGAGGTGGAAAATTCACTTGTCTCTATAGATATGATGTTCTACTGGAGTGATAACTGCTAATTGATCAGAGAACCAAATTTCTAGTTGCATTACCCTACTGTTTTTGCATCAAGAATGATGTAAAGTTTATGTTATGGTTTTTGCATTACCAAGAAAGACTGCTGGTATTTCTGGGTCTCAAAGTTTTACTAAATCATCCTTAATGATTTCCTTACTGTAATTAAAGGTGCGAGGGCAGTTTTGTTTGAAGCATTTAGTCGTAAAATTGCATAATGAAACTTGGCAGTGAAGATTAGCAAGGAATGTTATAATATGCATCCCACAAGTCTGTCATTTTACCCAATTTCGTTCAAAGGTCTTTCATTATGCATTGACAGCAATGCAAGAGTGCAATTGCTGTTTGGGCCTCTGCTATGTATTGTATGTACCAGTTTTGAACATGTCCTATTATCTTTGGAATGCCTTAAAATACCTCGGCTTCACCAATCTTTCATCTGGACATTTACATTCAAGAAAAATTCAATTCTCTTGCATGGATATACTTATCACAATTAGAGAAACTTAAATGCTACAGAACAATCACAACAAAAATAACCAAGAAACAAACATTCCAAGAGAAAGAAAATCCCAAAATTAAATCACTTGAAGCAACCACTAATAAAAGAGTACCTTTAGCATTAAGATGACCGATGCCAATGAACAGGCCAGAAAGATTTGAATCTCTGAATATTTTACCTTCTGAAATCATTTGTTTGCAAAAACAAAAAAACAAACTAAGCATTTCAATACCAATTGAACTTTTTGTTTTCAATTGGAGTTTCTTTTTCTCCATTTCTAATATAATCTGTTCTTGTAATACGTTCATGTATGAATGAATAATACATGCCCTATTTGGTATTGTTTCCTTACGAAGCCTGTTTTCATCATCTTTAGGGATGAAGGATAAACCATAAAGAAACTACGCTTGCCTTATGTCTTAATCCTGGAGAAGTTAGCATACACAGCTACAAATCTTATTTTAATCACCTAAATTATTTACAATGAAATTGGTTCTTTTGTGAGTTTTTTTTCAGAATTAATACGCTAATACTTTTTAAATTATTTTACATTTCTCCAGGCAATGACAGGACACAGGACCTGCTCATTAAATTTTATATGCAAGTCAAAATAAAACAAAACAAAAAATCTTTCTATTAATCATGTTCAACTAGTTCTTATATTTAATTTGATGAAATTTAAAACTTTAAGTGTTCATTATTTTTTTGCATTATTTGTATTATTATTCTCATTTTGGTTGTTTTTTCCACAACGTTTCGGCCGATGTAACCTCATTGCTGTCAGGTGCATTCACACTGGATGTTGTTATTGAAAATTTTTTGTTTTTTGCTTCCAACAAACATAACCGTAAGAAATTCAAAATACAAATAGCGCCAAGTCTATTTTTTTTTAAGCATTCAATTAGATTATTATATGTGTAATACGGAATTTTGAATACAATTATTTTGTGAAGGAATTTTGTACATATTGTACTATTAGTGTTGGAAATTATTTTAAAACAAATTAATTTAATGACTAATCACTTTCAAAATGTATAAAACGACATTAATTTTAGACAGGTCTGATTAAAAAAATATACAATGAGTAAGAAAACTTTCTTTTTCCTTTTAGTCATCCATAGATATTTAAAACCTCACACTGTTTATGTTGGTGCATAAACAGACCACCTTCACCGGATTAAAAAAATTTTTTTTTACTTATTTCTTGAGATAAAAAGGAGCTATATTTTTCCTGTTCGATAATTTAATCTTTAAATAAACTAATCTACTTTTCGTTTAAATGCACAATGATCACAATTGAACTCAAGTGTTCGCATCTTTTAAAAGAAAGCATAAACTGATGACGTAGATGGGGTAACACCTCTTTAGGCAACTGCAATATTTTCAACTTTGAAGTTAAATGAGAACTTCATTTTGATGAATATATATATATATATATATATATATATATATATTCAAGCAATTGTGACCACGAAAACCCGGCTAAAATGTTGCTCTAATCAGCCCTCCCGCCCCCTACATAGATTAAAGCAAAATAATTTTGATGTCCAAGTGTATTGAAATATTGCAGGCAAAACTGTGTGGAACAGCCCACAAGCACCACGTGTGCACACAATCATAACAATAATGTCAACCTGAATGGAAGGAAAAGGAAATAAAATAAATGCCACAGGCAAATTCTCATCGCCATGGAAATAGCAACATGTCTGGTAAAATGTTTCTCTTCCGCAGAATGCAAGGAGGTGAAAGGGGAGTAATAATAATAATACAAACTTCTTTTTTTCACTTACCCCCCCCCCCCAACCCCCTGCCGTCAGAAAGTGCTTACGGCAAACTTCAAGTCTGACCGTCTTAACGGAAGGAAGAAGAAGAGAGAAACAGTTGAAATCTCAGCCATTACACTCGCCCACACTTAAAAAATGTGGGTGAGACGCGGATGAGGGTGAAAGACAGTTGGGAAATGAACGACCTGAAGAAACAAAACTTTTTAGACACGTTTACTCCAGAGGTAAAGTGGTGAGGGAGAGTGGAATATAATATTAAAAAGTTTAGGGTCATTAAAAAAATAAAATAAATATAAGGTCATTGAATAAACATACAAATTCTTTTGTACAACAGGGGCACGTATGGAAACCGTTTCCCTTTGGTTTAGAAGCACAAATGAACAATAATACTAGACTTTTGCCTTTAATTATGTGTACATTGTACATCAGGTGTATTTTCGGTGAGCCTTAAGATTTTAACGGAATACCCATGAATCTTTATTAGTCACCAGTCATAAAATTGAGACTGTAAAAATGAGAACAGGAGTTATGTTCTCAACGATATAAAATAAAAGAAAATATAAACATGAGGATATTTTGAATTTTGCATTGTAGATATCAGTCCTGGTGTATTTTAAATGCTGAAATCTCATTAAGGAGTACTGTGGGGGCTTTAATAAATCGATTTAGGAAACTGACAGCGGACGGTAATTTCAAATGAGACCAATTTTCCTTTTATACCGACTAAAATAATATCACGTGACCTAAAGTAATCCAAGGCAGAAAATTGGTACCGATCAAATACACCAGTTTCAGTTTCATTGATTTAAAGTGTCCACTTTGGAGTGTGCAATGCCGTACAATAACAAAACAACAATGCCCAATGAGCATTGTTGTTGTTCGGCATCGCTATTCACCCTAGGGGGATTGGGCCAGCTTCCTCCAAAGGAAGAAATCTCCAATCGCCTGTGATGTTTGATGCATTTCTGGCCAGGAAGCCAGTATTTTCAGGCAGCCTGATCTGGTAGCACGAGTTTTGAGGGAGCATCATACACGCGTTCCGTTGAAAACTGGGTACTTATGCAGAATACGGACCATGCTGAAATAATGTTATTTAGAAAATCATTCTTAACATCGAGGGGCTTTTTTTAAAAACTATTTTGTACACTTTTTTTTAACCTGACAATTTAATAAACTCATCATAAAAATTGAATTTAACTTGGGCAAGAGGGGGGGGGATTCATTCAATTTAAAGAATGTAATTTAGTTTTAAATTCACAATAAAATGTCAATATATTTAATAAAAAAAAGGTAATAAAAAAGTTAATCAGCTAGAAATGCGCAAAGGAAAAAACGATAATCAACTTGCATCGATTTTATTGACAGGTTTTTGTTTTGACAACAAATAAAAAATATTTGGCACTTCTGGATGACAGTGGCATGAGGCGTATGTGTATTTTAGTTTCAAGAACGGCCGACAGATGTCACTTGTCAGCCAAAGAACAGGGGTCGATAACTCTTCCTTTTCTAAAAGTGCGTGCAAGCTAAAATTATATTTTTATACAATCTGTACAAAAAAAAAATCTTAAACCTCTATAAATGTTTAATGTTTTTAAATTTCGATACGTTTCTACAATCTTACTGTGAAAACAAAAACAAAAAAATCCATAAAAATTATTAAACCTCTAAACGTTTCATGTTTTTAAAATTCTATTTTGCTACATTGACTCATTGAAAAGAAATTATATCAATACATTAAAATTATATTTTGATACATTTTTATTCGATTTTCATATTTTTGTGTTATTTATTTTGTTACATATTTTTGCGTTATCGTAAACACTTGTTTATATATGAGGTTTCACATAATGGCCGCTAGATGTCATTTTTCTTTCGAAGAACAGGGGTCGATAACTCGTCTGTTGCTAATATGTCACTGTCATGCAGAAGTGCCAAATCTTTATTTTACAGTCAACTGGGTTAGACAGAAATGCCTAAACAAAGCTAAATCAAAATATATCGGATCTGACACAACACAAACATTTCTTTCATTCTCGAAAGAAATCTTCAGGATAATTAATCTTTGTTACTTTTCTAAATTTTTGAGATGAGGATTGATTATTCATATTTGGATTCTTCGGCAACTGTTCTCATTAAGTGTAATTTTCACAACGTTTCGATCGATGTAAACTCCGAACTTCTTCAGGTGAGGTGCAGGTGCACCTGCACCTTGTCGAACTCTGGAATCGGCACAGAATTTCGAACAATACAATCAAAATACAATTGGACTTCTACCCAGTCATGGATGACGAAACGAGAACATGCTAGCTATCCCCATGGATTTAATAAAGGGTTTCGTTCGAGACACACCTGAAGAAGATCGGAGGTTACATCGATCAAAACCTTATGAAAATAACATCCAAGATGAGAAGACTAACAGTAGTCCGAACTGCACGCGGTACTTGAAACGATTGGGTATTCAGATTAGAGTATCTACGAGGGATCTAGAATCGGTCCCGGAAATGGTCAAAGCAGTTTACGATTTGACAGACACGAAATAAGAAAGTGGACAATAGTTAAAGTTACATTTTAATCACAAAGATGGCTTTCAAATCGTAAAACTACTTCGGCCATTTCCGGAGCTGCCCAGTTAGTAGCGAAATCCTCTGGATACCAATTCATTATGCATGTAGTGTAATCTGTTACAAAAATAAATAAATAAAATAAGAGAAACAAAATGGTATCTAATACACGGACTGTGCTGAAATTTCAGATTAATCATCAATAATTTTTGACAATTGTTTAAAAATAAAACAGGTTAAAGTTTTTTTTATAAATAAATTTAAAAATTTATTTAATATTTTATTTGCAATTCATACAAGTACAATAAAATTTCGTTTAGCGTTTACTAAAAACACGCAACAAAATTATAAGCAAATGCTGATGTATGCATAAAATAAAGGAAAGAAAAAAATATATATATAATGCCCATTTAAAAAGTGTTGTAAACTTTTTAGATAGACATTTTAAAGATGGCAACACTAAAAATAAATAAAAAGGTGTCTAAAATTATTATTATTTAGATAGACACCGCCTTGTTTTAGATTTGTATACACTGACACATCGAATTGTATACGTTTTCAGCGTCCCAAATTCGTTTTTTTTTTCGTGTCTATTTTCTACAGAATTTCTAAGTTTTAAAACGACATTGCGATTTAATATAATATCGATTCTTTAAGAACTTGAATATATATATATATATATATATATATATATATATATATATATATATATATATATATAAACCAAGTTTCAAATTGGGACCTCTATCGTTCTCCTCTGCTATTCAGGAGTTTTATTTTTCCCTTCCATTGAGTTTTTCTTTAATATTAAAGTTACATATTTAATATTTTTATTAAAAACAAATCGATATTAAATCTGCGTAGACGTTGGTTACTGTTAAAGCATTTTAAATTATAATTTTAAAACTACAAATCGATTGAGACGTCTTTCGAAAAGAGAATTTCGGACGCTGAAACGAAGACAACTTGACTAAAAAAAAAAAAAATTAAATTAGTTCAATTACTGTGTTTTATCTATATAACGACTAATATCTTGCATCTTCTATTTTCTAAAATAGAAATAGACTTTATTAAGTAAAATTATAAGAAAAATAAAGCCGGAAAAAAAAACGGTAATTCACCTTAGTTTTTTCTTTTTGCTAAAAAAAAAAAAAAAACCACTTCGATTTTTATTTTAACTATTGAATTTAAAAATCGGTCATTACCTGCACACGATCTCGTCTTCCATATCTTCATGAGCAGGATAATAATTGCCAACAAATGTGACATATCCCCACAAAGCCTGAAAATATTCATGTTGGTAGGTGAGGTTTAGGAAAGGCCGTCCTCGAACTTGTGTCCACGTCGTGCAATGGCTCCTCCGAACTGAAGACGTGGCCGCCGCCGCTGTTGCATTCTGGGATTCCACATAAACCGGAAGTTCTTCACACATACGCGAAGTAAGGGCAGACAACTCCAATGGTTTCTTCACATGGAACTGACTCCGTGGCTGGTCGGAAGAATTAAAAAAAAAAAAAAAAAAAATGCTGATTTTTGTGTAAACCAGCTGGTTCACGTTATAGAAAGAAACATTAGAAAAAAAAAAAAAAAAAATGACAGAAAACTTAGTAAAAGTCAAAGTTGACTTTTTACATCTTTGGAAATATTTAGAAACTAATTTTAAATAATCCAACGCTTCCTTAATCGGATTTAAGTTTTAAATTTAATTTTCCGAAAGAAGAATAGCAGTAACCACCACCAACAGTACTAACGGTTATTATTATAGAGCGAATTGACTACGTAAGAGTGTAAGGAGACTTACCATCGTTTTAGCTAAGAGCAAAGTGTAGTATTTGTTCTGTCACTTACACGTCATCTTTTCTGTCTTGGGTCAACGAGGGTGAAATCCTTTTCGACCGAGTAAATTCAAAGTACCCCTTTTTGACGAAGCTGAATTTTCCCACATCAACAAATGATTTTGTGTCTAGCTCTGCCCATACTTGGAGACAAGTAAACAGGGATACTCTTGACCTTAAGTGTAGTATCTATTCTGAGATGCCACACTATCTTTTCTGTCCTCGGTCAGTGGAAGGAAATCCTTCTTGACTAAGGTAATTGTTATTTTTGTCCCAATCCAAACTGCCCTTAATTGGCATAGATAATGTAGGGAACTTGAATCTAAGTCGAATGTTATTTTGATGTTTGTCTGTCTGTGTCATTCATTTCAGTAAGTTACAAAGTTAAGTTTAAGAATTAAATAATTAGCTAAGGTAACATTAGTCTCTCTGTCTTGGGAGTCAATTCTCTCCAAATAAAACCATTTATGAAATCTCTCAGTGAACGTCTCCTTGTGTATTATTTTCTGCATCAGAAGAAAGAAGCTTACTTCTATAGCAAACACTAGACAATACGATGACAATGAAGAAAAGTGTTTGCATCAGACAAGCACATATAAACACTCCAATGTATGTATAAAAGAACTTTCTTTATTTTCTTATTGGAACTACCACAAGAAGACAATTTGAATAGTTACAAAATTTCCTGTGATCTGATCTCTCAAAATTGACTAATGAAAGACCTTCTGTCAACTGACAATAAATCAATCCATCACCCACCAGAGGAAGGTTGGGAGGATGGTTCCCTGAAACAAAACAGAACCATACTCCACTCTGATGTAAAGTCAACATTTTCTGCCAGATTGCTAGTGGATTACAAAAGACTACACATTACTTTTGGCCTTCACACTAAGATCAAAGTGTAGTATTTGCTGAAGCTTTAGAAAAGGAGAAATTTTCTTTTTCTAAGACTAGAGAAAATACTACACTTTGATCTTAGTATGAAGGTCAAAAAGTATTGATTGATTTTTTTTAGAGAAGATACTCCTTAAGCCTAACCTCCTACCCATTAATAAACAATTTTCTGCCTGAATTTGCTCTCGTAGGGAGGCAACTAAATAGGGATTATACAAGTTGATAAGTTTTGTTTTTTGTTTGTGAAAAGTAAATAAAAAATTAACACAAATAAATTCAAATAATATAAATTTATAATTTTTTAGTTCATTTATATAAAATCAATATTTGATAATAATAATAATCCATTATCGATTATAGATAGTATCTGTCTCTCTGGATCTATATACTATTACTTCTATATGTGTAGTTGAAACTACAGGGTGGAATGATAAAATTGTTGCGATAGAAAAGACAACGTGATTCCATTTCCATTTGATGAAAACTGATTTTCTTTTTTTGTTGCACACCATCTACTAGTTGGTCAGTTGTGTACAAATCTCAAGAGCGATAGGAGCCTTCCATCATGTCTGAAAGTGACACAGTGTTCAACGAGCAAGATCAGAGATGCACCGCTGCACAACTCATGCTCTCTACCGATTCAAGTTATGACAACAGAACCATTGCCAGCACTCTCAAAATGTATCGCTGGAGTGCCACAAATGACAGGAATATGCCCAGGATGAGGAAAAGAAAGTTTCTAGCCACAGTTATAGTCTTTGGTGTGGTTATAAGTGAGGACCTTATCATGCCACCTCACATCTTCGAAGTCCAAAAATACCATAGCTTGGCTTCAGAAGGAGTGCTACGACTTTGTATCCTTCTCTCACTAGCTGCCCCTTTTCCCCCAACTTGAACCTGCTGGATCACTTTGTTTGGTCATACGTTAAGAACATCACTAACATGACCTCCTACAACATCAAAGCCAGCCTGATTCTCGCCGAGTATTTGCTAAGCTCCTGTTTCCAGTTCCAGACTCATATCGAGATGATGATTGAGGATGAAGACGGCCACATTGAATAGATATCAGCTCTATTACATAATAAAGTTATCTGAATTGATTTTTTCAATAAAAGTTATAGAATAAAGCTGTGGTGTTGTTTTCTTTGGGGCGACACTTTTATCGTTCCACCCTGTATTTTATTACTTCTATTTCTGTAGTTAAAACTATACAATTACTAGATTTTAATGCTTGATATTGTTTCAGCCTAATCTACTTTCTTTCAGTTTAGAGTGAAGTGTAGTGTCTCTTCTGTTGTGATGATATCTTCCTCCCAGACATTACATCCTTCTTTTAAGAGGATTAGTGTAGTATCTGTTCTATGGTCATATGTGGCGAAGGTAATGAAAGACATGACTTACACAAGTGATAGCATCTTCATCTATCATGTAAAGTGATGGGATCAGGGAAGACAAAAAGAAAAGAAAATTCTCAGTCTGTAGATGGATCATTTATATACATATGGCATTAATTTGCATATGAAATGAGTGGCGGCTATAAGAAGGATGGATTAGAGAGGACAGAGGTTGAGTTTTTTTTACTACCAAGAGAGAGACAAGCAGAAAGAGAGAGAGAGAGAGAGAGAGAGAGAGAGAGAGAGAGAGAGAGAGAGAGAGAGAGAGAGAGAGAGAGAAAACATGTTGAGAATTACAGTTTAAGTTAAGAGGAGTTGGTATGAAGTGCGATATTGGTGAGAAGGAGTTCTAATGGAATTTTTTTTTTTTTTACATAAACTGTCTCAGTGTGCTTATTTTTTTATTTTCTCATTCTGCTTTGTTTTTGACTTCCTATAAATGACGAAAATAAAGCTCAGCAGCGACATAGTAAAGCCTTTCTATGGCAACTTGTTCGCCTGGTTCAAAAAGATGAAATTTTTATTTATTTATTTATTTGCGGACTTTTTTTTTTACATATGAATCACCACTTATCAAGGGCTGGAGGCCACTTGAGGATAAAGGTTAAAGGGTGTACATTATCAGAATCATAGTAATCGTTAGTAATGGAAATTCGGTAAATTTGTTAACTTAAGTGGAACAACTCATCAAGAACTTGTTTGCATTGGATTTGAAGACGGCCATATTGTAATCAGCTGGAAAGCAGGTAAAGAGAAGACAGTTCCACGAACATGCAGTTCTAAGAAAGAAACATTGTTCATGGAATCTACATTTAGATTTAGGCATAGATAAAGAATAGGGAAAATTAATGATAGTGTTTTCAGCTAGGCGAGTGTTTCTTGTGAAAGTTTGGTGAGGAGGGACCATAGATTGAAGTTCAGACGTAGTCGTAGTCATAAACATTTATGCTGACAACACTGCCATCTATGGTAGCACATCTAAGATCGTAAACGACCAAGTTCTTTCCGATTCTCTCTCCTCTGATTTTTAACACGTGGTACAATGGGGGAAGGAGCCACCTCTTTTCCCATTGTACCACATGCTCAAGATTAGAGGAAAGAGAATCAGAGAGAACTTGGTCGTTTACGGTCTTTGATGTGCTACCATAGATGGTAGTGTCGTCAGCATAAATGTCTACGAATGATGTAAGGATGTGATTTGGAAGATCATTAATGTAGATCAGGAAGGGAATTGGGCCCAGGATGGACTCCTCAGGGACTCCAACATTAATACTGAGAACTTCTGATTTCTGCCCATCAACCACTATTCTTATGAACTTATCAGAGAGAAATGATATGATAATTGAGAAGACATTTCCAGCTATACCGTAGCTGGAGATCTTGTGAAGTAGACCTTTATGCCATACCTTATGAAAGGCCTTTGATATGTCAAGAGCAATTGCCCTAGAAAGGAAGCTTCTGTCAAGAGATTTGCTAATCCTATGAGATATAACTGTTAGCATGTCTGCTGTAGATCTATCAGAACGAAAACCATATTGTATGTTACTAAGAAGGTTATTTTTGCTGAGATGATTGACTACTTCTCTATTTAACACAGATTCCAGCAACTTACTCATGATGCACAGGAGACTTATTGGAAGATGACTGACCACCTGGATTCTTAAATACAGGGCATACTGATGAGATTTTCCAAGGTGTTGAGAAGAAGTTCTCCTTAAGACAATGCTTAAATAGCTTTGTAAGTATGGGTGCTAGTTCTGGTTGAAGTTTTTTTAGCACTATAATTGAACTGCTTTACTGGAATCAAGGTTTTTGATTAGCTTGGCAACATCACATACAGATATTTGTCTGTCGCATAGTGTGTTTTCTGATACATTAGGAAATACTGGGGTTGGCGGCCTTGGTCACAAAGGGTAAAATTAGCTGCAAAGTTCTTGGCAAAGAGTTTGGCTTTGTCTGAGGCTGAAGAGATTACCTCAGGTCCATTGATAATAGTTGGGATAGAGCACACACTTCTGTTCAGGATTCTTTTGGCTATTTGCAAAAACTGGTGGGAACCAAGCCGTTGCTTAGTGACTTTGGACTTGACGGACTGGGCATACAACTCTCTCACGTTCTTTATTACTCTTTTACAGTGGCTGCTGGCAGTCCTGAAAGCGGCTTTAGTCTCAGTACATCTATTACGTTGGAAGCAATGGAAATAGTGATTTCTGTGTGCAATGACAGCAGCACATTCTGGAGAGAACCATGGCTGGCTGTTAGGTTTTTGCTGGAACTTTTTCAAGAGTATGGAAAGGTCTATACCTACAATTAACCATTCCGCCAGGTCTGATGCTATAGAGGACACATCCTTTTTATACATGGAACACAGAGGTAGATCTGATATAAATGTACGGAAGCTATCCCAGTCAGCCATAGAGTATCGATACACTGTACGATGGAGAGGTACGGCCGAGGACCTATTACATTTTGTTTTTATCTTAACTGATACAACAAAGTGGTCAGAAGATCCCAATGGAGACAGAACGAAAGATGAACATAACAGCCAAGTTGTGAGAAAAAGGTCTAGGAGACTTGCATACTGGCCGTCAGTGTCAGGCACACAGATGGATTCATGAACAATCTGAGTAAGGTCATAAGCAATGGAGAAATCGTGACAGAACCTCCCCTCATCATTGGTCTTGTTTGAGTGGGTTAACCATTCCACATTGTGAACATTGAAGTCTCCATATATGTGAATGTTTGCTGAAGGATAAGCAGACAGGACGCGGCCAATTTTCTCAGATAGGCTTTTAAAGATAGTAACTGCACTGTTGTGGGGGCGATAGAGAGCAAATATAAACGCAGTAGTGTGAGCAAGTGCAACTCGGAAGCAGATATAAGGTAAGTTAGGATCTTCTCTGGAGATATCCGTACCACATGGAAAGCCATCTATAATGTAGGCACATATTCCATGCCCATGGCGATCTTGGGAGTCAGATTTAGATTTAAGTTAGAGCATCCTTTAAGTACAAACTCATCTAGGGAAATAGTCGGTCCAATGCCAGTTTCACTAAGGAATAATAAGTCTGGTTTAATCCTCTGTAATTGGGTTTGAACCTCTGGAAGGTTGGAATGTTAGCCCCTGATGTTGGAGATGGAGACATGGTAGTAGGGGTCTAAGTTGGAAAATGGAGATCTGGGTTTAATTGTGTACTTTTTCTGAAAACTTTTCATGACTGAGTGTAATAGGTCGATAGACTTGCTTAGAGCAGGGCAGAGAGGGAAAGAAAGAGAGAAAAAGAAACGAAGAAATGAATTTTTTTAAATTTTTGTAGCACATGATAAGGTAAAGCTGTAACAATTACCCACTAATATGGCATCGAGAGGCCCCATCAGAAGCTACAGCATGGTCCAGAATCCATTCACCAAATGGTGATACAGCAGCCCCAGTACTTTGCACCTGCTGATAGGACAGTCTCCTTAGTGGTTAATCCAAGGTTCAGGTCCCTGAATATATGGCGGATAACCTCAGCCCAGATAAAACATTTACCTTCAGCACCCTTACTAATGACATGGCCACAAGGATAGACAAAGAAATAGAATTTCCAACATCTCTGGTGACTGTTCATTCAAAATACTGCCAACCTAGAACACAGCTTTTTCTTCTCCCTTTGTCAGAAAAATCACTCATTGAAAAAATCAGGACTGAGGGACAAATAAGGAGAAGCAAGACTAACGAGAGCTGCCGATAACACATCCACAATGCATTGTCTACTCTTCATTAAGAGAAAAAAAGAAAAGGATTAAAGGAACTTATTAATATTTACTTAGTATATTTGAAATTAAAGATATTATTTGAAGATACCTTCCCATATTTACATGTGAATTTGTATTGTGTAATCAACATGACACTGTTAGTTATAAATTTCATAATTTTTGTTTTTGAATATTCTAGACACATTTGCATTTTAAGTACTAACAGAAATAAGCTTATAATATATTAACCAAAAAATAAATAAATAAAATAAATAAATAAATATAATAAAAGAATTTAGCACAAAACTGGTGGGGATTTATCTCGTATTGAAATATTGTCCCCTACAAGCAGTCTGCAAAGGATACACTTCAGATAGTCTGTATTGAATTTAGCATCCTTTAGTCAGCAAGAAAAAAATATACATCTGTAATATTTACCTTTCTAGCTTCTATCCTCATCTACAGAGTTGTTGTTGTTTCACTATGTTTTCGGCCTTGAAGGATAGAGGTATTGAATCTCTATGGTTCTAGGTGAGCATTGTCTGAAGATAGTGGTTTCAATTCTATCCAAAGCAGGCCAGAGGATTAGTTGGCCAAAACGTGTTGAGAACAACAATAACTATGGAAGGCAGTAATTACTGAGGATACAGTTAAGAGACTCAACATTCCTATCCCATCACGGTTAACCACCTGAAGAAGGTCAGAGGATGAGTTGGTCAAAACGTGATTAAACAACAACATCTATGAAGATGAGGATAACAGTTCACAAATAAATAAATAAATATACAAATTACTCATCTCAAAGGATCCCAATGAAAAAATATATATATATATATATTTTTTTTTTTTTTACATAGACGTCACCACTTATCAAGGCCGATAGGCCACTCAAGGATAAGGGTTAAAGAGTGTAGAGTAGTCAAAAGGACAATATAATAATCGATAGTAATGGAAGTTCGGTAAATTTGTTAACTTAAGTGGAACGGCTCATCAGAAACTTGTTCACGTTGGACTTGAAGACAACCATATTATAGAAAGCTGGAAAGCAGGAAAACGGAAGACAATTCCACAGGCGTGCAGTTCTAAGGAAGAAGCTTTGATCATGGAATCTATGTTTAGGTTTAGGTACAGATAAAGAGTGGGGAAAATTATTGATAATGTTTTCAGCTAGTCTAGTGTTTCTTGTGAAAGTTTGGCGAGGGGGGACCATAGATTGAAGCTCAGTCGAACACTTTCCATGAAAATAACGATAAAGCAGAGACAAACTCGCAACATCTCTTCTGTGAGACAGAAGTTGCAGCGAAGAGAAAAGGACATCTCCCACCAGGCCTCGAAGTCTATTTTGAACTCTATCAAGGCAGGACAAGTCTTTTCTAGCAGCTCCTGCCCATATGTGGCAACAGCACTCCATCCTTGGACGTATAAAAAAGATATCCGTTTTATAGAAATTTTATTATAGAGATTTAAATAATTTTTCTTTGTATTTATTTCCTTGATATTTGATGGCATCGGATGTAAGGAAAACTGACTTCTATGAAAATTAAACCTGATAAAAGTCAGACCTAAATAGCATTTATGCTGACATATCAAACTTTCATTGTACTGTTATTATTTGCTCTATATCAACATTCTTTGTTACAGTTTGTTGGAAAAATTATATAGTTCCACCTGGACATGGGAACATTTCTAATGGTTACTGAAAAGGTAAAAGCAGCAACTCATTTTTAATTGAAGAATATAAGTCTCGCTTACAAGTAAAATTTTACTTTATTTTTCTGTATAACAGTCCACAATTAAATGAGTACATAAAGCTGAAGTGGGTAGGAAAATGCCTGGATGTATATGCCAACAAAATACAGCAACTTGCAGGAATGACTGAATTCACTGGGGAAGGTCTTGAAACTGCGATAAAGCTAACATTTTTGACAGGGTTCCCCAACAACATTGTAATGGATTTGCTAGGCATTGAGACTTTAACCATGGGCTATTTGCTGGTGCAGGTGAGAGTGCTCACATATGTATGTATGATACAATTGTAACATGTATCATACAACTGTATCATATGTATCATACAACTGTAACATATGTATCATGCAACTATAACATGTATCGTACAACTGTAACATGTGTATCATACGACAGTACCGTATTTACCATAAAACTGTAATGTATGTATCATACAACTGTAAGATATGTATCATGCAACTGTAATGTATGCATTGTACAAATGTAACATATGTATTGTTCGAAAGTAACATTCAACTATATCGTATGTATGATGCAACTGTAATATATGTATTGTACAACTGTACTGTATGTATTATATGGTTGTAATGTATGTACCGTACAACTTTAATGCATGTATCGTACAAATTTAAAATATGTATCATAGAACTGTAACGTATATATCATACAAATGTAACATATATCATAGAATTGTAGTCTATATATTATACAACTGTAATATATGTATCATACAACTGTAACATGTATCGCACAACTGTAATGTATGTATCATACAGCTGTAACGTATCTTACAATTGTAATGTATGTATTGTGCGACTAATGTATGTATCATACAAATATATCATATTCATCGTAAAACTGTAACATATGTATCATACAAATATAACATATTTATTGTAAAACTGTAACGTATAATATATTTTATCTTTTCTGTTGATGCCAGTGCACATAGTTGTTGGAAATGCATTTGCCAGTATGCTTGACAATTATATTTCGCTAAATGAGGAAACATAAAATCAAAGATAACTCCAGCAACAGGTGTTTGCGTTGCGTGATCTTGCTGATTCGCATCTGTCTATGTTTGGTGTGAGAAAACGTAAAAGTGCGACTAATGATTACGGTTGTACTTAATTGTCTTTTTTTTTTGTTCCGGAAAAAATATAAGTGTCCTGTTACATAATGAGGTTGCATTGCTAGGCTACTATCACAATGCATTATAAAATGTATTATTATAGTAGGTCCGATTGTTCGACTAGTATATATATTTTTTTATATTAAAAACTTATATACATCTGAAAGAAATTTACATGCTTTATTGTGTAATGATACATAAAAAGCTGAGATAAATATTTTTCTTGACTTTTTAAAGAAGATAAAAACTGTAGAAAGAAAGACAATATAAAAAATAATAAGAAATTCAAGAAGATTAAAACTGTAGAAAGAAAGACAATATAAAAAATAATAAGAAATTCAAGAAGATTAAAAATGTAGAAAGAAAGACAATATAAAAATAATAAGAAATTCAAGAAGATAAAAACTGTAGAAAGAAAGACAATATAACAAATAACAAGAAATTCAAGAAGATTAAAACTGTAGAAAGAAAGACAATATAAAAAATAATAAGAAATTCAAGAAGATTAAAAATGTAGAAAGAAAGACAATATAAAAAATAATAAGAAATTCAAGAAGATTAAAACTGTAGAAAGAAAGACAATATAAAAATAATAAGAAATTCAAGAAGATTAAAAATGTAGAAAGAAAGACAATATAAAAAATAATAAGAAATTCAAGAAGATTAAAAATGTAGAAAGAAAGACAATATAAAAAATAATAAGAAATTCAAGAAGATTAAAAATGTAGAAAAAAGACAATATAAAAAATAATAAGAAGTTCAAGAAGATTAAAACTGTAGAAAGAAAGACAATATAAATAATAAGAAATTCAAGAAGATTAAAACTGTAGAAAGAAAGACAATATAAAAATAATAAGAAATTCAAGAAGATTAAAACTGCAGAAAGAAAGACAATATAAATAATAAGAAATTCAAGAAGATTAAAACTGTAGAAAGAAAGACAATATAAATAATAAGAAATTCAAGAAGATTAAAAATGTAGAAAGAAAGACAATATAAAAAATAATAAGAAATTCAAGAAGATTAAAACTGCAGAAAGAAAGACAATATAAAAAATAATAAGAAATTCAAGAAGATTAAAACTGTAGAAAGAAAAGCAATAAAAAAAAGAAATTCAAGTAGATTAAAACTGTAGAAAGAAAGACAATATAAAAAATAAAAAATTCAAGAAGATAAAAATGTAGAAAGGAAGACAATATAAAAATAATAAGAAATTCAAGAAGATTAAAACTGTAGAAAGAAAGACAATATAAAAAATAATAAGAAATTCAAGAAGATTAAAAATGTAGAAAGAAAGACAATATAAACAATAAGAAATTCAAGAAGATTAACAATGTAGAAAGAAAGACAATATAAATAATAAGAAATTCAAGAAGATTAAAACTGTAGAAAGAAAGACAATATAAAAAATAATAAGAAATTCAAGAAAATTAAAACTGTAAAAAGAAAGACAATATTAATAATAAGAAATTCAAGAAGATTAAAAATGTAGAAAGAAAGACAATATAAAAAATAATAAGAAATTAAAGAAGATTAAAACTGTAGAAAGAAAGACAATATAAAAAAAAAAGAAATTCAAGAAGATTAAAAATGTAGAAAGAAAGACAATATAAAAAATAATAAGAAATTCAAGAAGATTAAAAATGTAGAAAGAAAGACAATATAAAAAATAATAAGAAATTCAAGAAGATTAAAAATGTAGAAAGAAAGACAATATAAATAATAAGAAATTCAAGAAGATTAAAAATGTAGAAAGAAAGGCAATATAAAAAATAATAAGAAATTCAAAAAGATTAAAAATGTAGAAAGAAAGACAATATAAAAAAAAATAAAAATTCAAGAAGATTAAAACTGTAGAAAGAAAGACAATATAAAAAATAATAAGAAATTCAAGAAGATTAAAAATGTAGAAAGAAAGACAATATAAAAAATAATAATAAATTCAAGAAGATTAAAACTGTAGAAAGAAAGACAATATAAAAATAATAAGAAATTCAAGAAGATTAAAAATGTAGAAAGAAAGACAATATAAATAATAAGAAATTCAAGAAGATTAAAAATGTAGAAAGAAAGACAATATAAATAATAAGAAATTCAAGAAGATTAAAAATGTAGAAAGAAAGACAATATAAATAATAAGAAATTCAAGAAGATTAAAACTGCAGAAAGAAAGACAATATAAAAATAATAAGAAATTCAAGAAGATTAAAACTGTAGAAAGAAAGACAATATAAAAAATAATAAGAAATTCAAGAAGATTAAAACTGTAGAAAGAAAGACAATATAAAAAAAAAATGAGAAATTCAAGAAGATTAAAACTGTAGAAAGAAAGACAATATAAAAAAAAATAAGAAATTCAAGAAGATTAAAACTGTAGAAAGAAAGACAATATAAAAAATAATAAGAAATTCAAGAAGATTAAAAATGTAGAAAGAAAGACAATATAAAAAATAATAAGAAATTCAAGAAGATTAAAAATGTAGAAAGAAAGACAATATAAAAAATAATAAGAAATTCAAGAAGATTAAAAATGTAGAAAGAAAGACAATATAAAAATAATAAGAAATTCAAGAAGATTAAAAATGTAGAAAGAAAGACAATATAAAAAATAATAAGAAATTCAAGAAGATTAACACTGTAGAAAGAAAGACAATATAAATAATAAGAAATTCAAGAAGATTAAAAATGTAGAAAGAAAGACAATATAAAAAATAATAAGAAATTCAAGAAGATTAAAAATGTAGAAAGAAAGACAATATAAAAAGAAATAAGAAATTCAAGAAGATTAAAACTGTAGAAAGAAAGACAATATAAATAATAAGAAATTCAAGAAGATTAAAAATGTAGAAAGTAAGACAATATAAAAATAATAAGAAATTCAAGAAGATTAAAAATGTAGGAAGAAAGACAATATAAAAAATAATAAGAAATTCAAGAAGATAAAAACTGTAGAAAGAAAGACAATATAAAAATAATAATAAATTCAAGAAAATTAAAAATGCAGAAAGAAAGACAATATAAAAATAATAAGAAATTCAAGAAGATTAAAAATGTAGAAAGAAAGACAATATAAAAAAAAAGAAATTCAAGAAGATTACAAATGTAGAAAGAAAGACAATATAAAAATAATAAGATATTCAAGAAGATTAAAACTGTAGAAAGAAAGACAATATAAAAAATAATAAGACATTCAAGAAGATTAAAACTGTAGAAAGAAAGACAATATAAAAAAAATAATAAATTCAAGAAGATTAAAAATGTAGAAAGAAAGACAATATAAATAATAAGAAATTCAAGAAGATTAAAACTTTAGAAAGAAAGACAATATAAAAAATAAGAAATTCAAGAAGATTAAAACTGTAGAAAGAAAGACAATATAAATAATAAGAAATTCAAGAAGATTAAAAATGTAGAAAGAAAGACAATATAAAAAATAAGAAATTCAAGAAGATTAAAAATGTAGAAAGAAAGACAATATAAAAGAAAAAAAGAAATTCAAGAAGATTAAAACTGTAGAAAGAAAGACAATATAAAAAATAATAAGAAATTCAAGAAGATTAACACTGTAGAAAGAAAGACAATATAAAAAATAAGAAATTCAAGAAGATTAAAAATGTAGAAAGAAAGACAATATAAAAAATAAGACATTCAAGAAGATTAAAAATGTAGAAAGAAAGACAATATAAAAAATAAGAAATTCAAGAAGATTAAAAATGTAGAAAGAAAGACAATATAAATAATAAGAAATTCAAGAAGATTAAAACTTTAGAAAGAAAGACAATATAAATAATAAGAAATTCAAGAAGATTAAAAATGTAGAAAGAAAGACAATATAAAAAAAAAAGAAATTCAAGAAGATTAAAAATGTAGAAAGAAAGACAATATAAAAAATAATAAGAAATTCAAGAAGATTAAAAATGTAGAAAGAAAGACAATATAAAAAATAATAAGAAATTCAAGAAGATTAAAAATGTAGAAAGAAAGACAATATAAATAATAAGAAATTCAAGAAGATTAAAAATGTAGAAAGAAAGGCAATATAAAAAATAATAAGAAATTCAAAAAGATTAAAAATGTAGAAAGAAAGACAATATAAAAAAAAATAAAAATTCAAGAAGATTAAAACTGTAGAAAGAAAGACAATATAAAAAATAATAAGAAATTCAAGAAGATTAAAAATGTAGAAAGAAAGACAATATAAAAAATAATAATAAATTCAAGAAGATTAAAACTGTAGAAAGAAAGACAATATAAAAATAATAAGAAATTCAAGAAGATTAAAAATGTAGAAAGAAAGACAATATAAATAATAAGAAATTCAAGAAGATTAAAAATGTAGAAAGAAAGACAATATAAATAATAAGAAATTCAAGAAGATTAAAAATGTAGAAAGAAAGACAATATAAATAATAAGAAATTCAAGAAGATTAAAACTGCAGAAAGAAAGACAATATAAAAATAATAAGAAATTCAAGAAGATTAAAACTGTAGAAAGAAAGACAATATAAAAAATAATAAGAAATTCAAGAAGATTAAAACTGTAGAAAGAAAGACAATATAAAAAAAAAATGAGAAATTCAAGAAGATTAAAACTGTAGAAAGAAAGACAATATAAAAAATAATAAGAAATTCAAGAAGATTAAAACTGTAGAAAGAAAGACAATATAAAAAATAATAAGAAATTCAAGAAGATTAAAAATGTAGAAAGAAAGACAATATAAAAAATAATAAGAAATTCAAGAAGATTAAAAATGTAGAAAGAAAGACAATATAAAAAATAATAAGAAATTCAAGAAGATTAAAAATGTAGAAAGAAAGACAATATAAAAATAATAAGAAATTCAAGAAGATTAAAAATGTAGAAAGAAAGACAATATAAAAAATAATAAGAAATTCAAGAAGATTAACACTGTAGAAAGAAAGACAATATAAATAATAAGAAATTCAAGAAGATTAAAAATGTAGAAAGAAAGACAATATAAAAAATAATAAGAAATTCAAGAAGATTAAAAATGTAGAAAGAAAGACAATATAAAAAGAAATAAGAAATTCAAGAAGATTAAAACTGTAGAAAGAAAGACAATATAAATAATAAGAAATTCAAGAAGATTAAAAATGTAGAAAGTAAGACAATATAAAAATAATAAGAAATTCAAGAAGATTAAAACTGTAGGAAGAAAGACAATATAAAAAATAATAAGAAATTCAAGAAGATAAAAACTGTAGAAAGAAAGACAATATAAAAATAATAATAAATTCAAGAAAATTAAAAATGCAGAAAGAAAGACAATATAAAAATAATAAGAAATTCAAGAAGATTAAAAATGTAGAAAGAAAGACAATATAAAAAAAAAGAAATTCAAGAAGATTACAAATGTAGAAAGAAAGACAATATAAAAATAATAAGATATTCAAGAAGATTAAAACTGTAGAAAGAAAGACAATATAAAAAATAATAAGACATTCAAGAAGATTAAAACTGTAGAAAGAAAGACAATATAAAAAAAATAATAAATTCAAGAAGATTAAAAATGTAGAAAGAAAGACAATATAAATAATAAGAAATTCAAGAAGATTAAAACTTTAGAAAGAAAGACAATATAAAAAATAAGAAATTCAAGAAGATTAAAAATGTAGAAAGAAAGACAATATAAATAATAAGAAATTCAAGAAGATTAAAAATGTAGAAAGAAAGACAATATAAAAAATAAGAAATTCAAGAAGATTAAAAATGTAGAAAGAAAGACAATATAAAAGAAAAAAAGAAATTCAAGAAGATTAAAACTGTAGAAAGAAAGACAATATAAAAAATAATAAGAAATTCAAGAAGATTAACACTGTAGAAAGAAAGACAATATAAAAAATAAGAAATTCAAGAAGATTAAAAATGTAGAAAGAAAGACAATATAAAAAATAAGACATTCAAGAAGATTAAAAATGTAGAAAGAAAGACAATATAAAAAATAAGAAATTCAAGAAGATTAAAAATGTAGAAAGAAAGACAATATAAATAATAAGAAATTCAAGAAGATTAAAACTTTAGAAAGAAAGACAATATAAATAATAAGAAATTCAAGAAGATTAAAAATGTAGAAAGAAAGACAATATAAATAATAAGAAATTCAAGAAGATTAAAAATGTAGAAAGAAAGACAATATAAAAAATAAGAAATTCAAGAAGATTAAAAATGTAGAAAGAAAGACAATATAAAAAAAAAAAAGAAATTCAAGAAGATTAAAACTGTAGAAAGAAAGACAATATAAAAAATAATAAGAAATTCAAGAAGATTAACACTGTAGAAAGAAAGACAATATAAATAATAAGAAATTGAAGAAGATTAAAAATGTAGAAAGAAAGACAATATAAAAAATAATAAGAAATTCAAGAAGATTAAAAATGTAGAAAGAAAGACAATATAAAAATAATAAGAAGTTCAAGAAGATTAAAACTGTAGAAAGAAAGACAATATAAAAAATAATAAGCAATTCAAGAAGATTAACACTGTAGAAAGAAAGACAATATAAATAATAAGAAATTCAAGAAGATTAAAAATGTAGAAAGAAAGACAATATAAAAAATAATAAGAAATTCAAGAAGATTAAAAATGTAGAAAGAAAGACAATATAAAAAAAATAAGAAATTCAAGAAGATTAAAACTGTAGAAAGAAAGACAATATAGAAAATAATAAGAAATTCAAGAAGATTAAAAATGTAGAAAGAAAGACAATATAAAAATAATAAGAAATTTAAGAAGATTAAAACTGTAGAAAGAAAGACAATATAAAAAATAATAAGAAATTCAAGAAGATTAAAAATGTAGAAAGAAAGACAATATAAAAATAATAAGAAATTCAAGAAGATTAAAAATGTAGAAAGAAAGACAATATAAAGATAATAAGAAATTCAAGAAGATTAAAACTGTAGAAAGAAAGACAATATAAAAAATAATAAGAAATTCAAAAAGATTAACACTGTAGAAAGCTGAAGAAAGAAAGACAATATAAATAATAAGAAATTCAAGAAGATTAAAAATGTAGAAAGAAAGACAATATAAAAAATAATAAGAAATTCAAGAAGATTAAAAATGTAGAAAGAAAGACAATATAAAAAATAATAAGAAATTCAAGAAGATTAAAAATGTAGAAAGAAAGACAATATAAATAATAAGAAATTCAAGAAGATTAAAACTTTAGAAAGAAAGACAATATAAAAAATAATAAGAAATTCAAGAAGATTAACACTGTAGAAAGAAAGACAATATAAACAATAAGAAATTCAAGAAGATTAAAAATGTAGAAAGAAAGACAATATAAAAAAAAATAAGAAATTCAAGAAGATTAAAACTGTAGAAAGAAAGACAATATAAATAATAAGAAATTCAAGAAGATTAAAAATGTAGAAAGTAAGACAATATAAAAATAATAAGAAATTCAAGAAGATTAAAACTGTAGAAAGAAAGACAATATAAAAAATAATAAGAAGTTCAAGAAGATTAAAAATGTAGAAAGAAAGACAATATAAAAATAATAAGTAATTCAAGAAAATTAAAAATGCAGAAAGAAAGACAATATAAAAATAATAAGAAATTCAAGAAGATTAAAACTGTAGAAAGAAAGACAATATAAATAATAAGAAATTCAAGAAGATTAAAAATGTAGAAAGAAAGACAATATAAAAAATAATAAGAAATTCAAGAAGATTAAAAATGTAGAAAGAAAGACAATATAAAAATAATAAGAAATTCAAGAAGATTAAAAATGTAGAAAGAAAGACAATATAAAAAATAAGAAATTCAAGAAGATTAAAAATGTAGAAAGAAAGACAATATAAAAAAAAAAAGAAATTCAAGAAGATTAAAACTGTAGAAAGAAAGACAATATAAAAAATAATAAGAAATTCAAGAAGATTAACACTGTAGAAAGAAAGACAATATAAAAAATAAGAAATTCAAGAAGATTAAAAATGTAGAAAGAAAGACAATATAAAAAATAAGACATTCAAGAAGATTAAAAATGTAGAAAGAAAGACAATATAAAAAATAAGAAATTCAAGAAGATTAAAAATGTAGAAAGAAAGACAATATAAATAATAAGAAATTCAAGAAGATTAAAACTTTAGAAAGAAAGACAATATAAATAATAAGAAATTCAAGAAGATTAAAAATGTAGAAAGAAAGACAATATAAATAATAAGAAATTCAAGAAGATTAAAAATGTAGAAAGAAAGACAATATAAAAAATAAGAAATTCAAGAAGATTAAAAATGTAGAAAGAAAGACAATATAAAAAAAAAAAGAAATTCAAGAAGATTAAAACTGTAGAAAGAAAGACAATATAAAAAATAATAAGAAATTCAAGAAGATTAACACTGTAGAAAGAAAGACAATATAAATAATAAGAAATTGAAGAAGATTAAAAATGTAGAAAGAAAGACAATATAAAAAATAATAAGAAATTCAAGAAGATTAAAAATGTAGAAAGAAAGACAATATAAAAATAATAAGAAGTTCAAGAAGATTAAAACTGTAGAAAGAAAGACAATATAAAAAATAATAAGCAATTCAAGAAGATTAACACTGTAGAAAGAAAGACAATATAAATAATAAGAAATTCAAGAAGATTAAAAATGTAGAAAGAAAGACAATATAAAAAATAATAAGAAATTCAAGAAGATTAAAAATGTAGAAAGAAAGACAATATAAAAAAAAATAAGAAATTCAAGAAGATTAAAACTGTAGAAAGAAAGACAATATAGAAAATAATAAGAAATTCAAGAAGATTAAAAATGTAGAAAGAAAGACAATATAAAAATAATAAGAAATTTAAGAAGATTAAAACTGTAGAAAGAAAGACAATATAAAAAATAATAAGAAATTCAAGAAGATTAAAAATGTAGAAAGAAAGACAATATAAAAATAATAAGAAATTCAAGAAGATTAAAAATGTAGAAAGAAAGACAATATAAAGATAATAAGAAATTCAAGAAGATTAAAACTGTAGAAAGAAAGACAATATAAAAAATAATAAGAAATTCAAAAAGATTAACACTGTAGAAAGCTGAAGAAAGAAAGACAATATAAATAATAAGAAATTCAAGAAGATTAAAAATGTAGAAAGAAAGACAATATAAAAAATAATAAGAAATTCAAGAAGATTAAAAATGTAGAAAGAAAGACAATATAAAAAATAATAAGAAATTCAAGAAGATTAAAAATGTAGAAAGAAAGACAATATAAATAATAAGAAATTCAAGAAGATTAAAACTTTAGAAAGAAAGACAATATAAAAATAATAAGAAATTCAAGAAGATTAACACTGTAGAAAGAAAGACAATATAAATAATAAGAAATTCAAGAAGATTAAAAATGTAGAAAGAAAGACAATATAAAAAAAATAAGAAATTCAAGAAGATTAAAACTGTAGAAAGAAAGACAATATAAATAATAAGAAATTCAAGAAGATTAAAAATGTAGAAAGTAAGACAATATAAAAATAATAAGAAATTCAAGAAGATTAAAACTGTAGAAAGAAAGACAATATAAAAAATAATAAGAAGTTCAAGAAGATTAAAAATGTAGAAAGAAAGACAATATAAAAATAATAAGTAATTCAAGAAAATTAAAAATGCAGAAAGAAAGACAATATAAAAATAATAAGAAATTCAAGAAGATTAAAACTGTAGAAAGAAAGACAATATAAATAATAAGAAATTCAAGAAGATTAAAAATGTAGAAAGAAAGACAATATAAAAAATAATAAGAAATTCAAGAAGATTAAAAATGTAGAAAGAAAGACAATATAAAAATAATAAGAAATTCAAGAAGATTAAAACTGTAGAAAGAAAGACAATATAAAAAATAATAAGAAATTCAAGAAGATTAAAACTGTAGAAAGAAAGACAATATAAAAAATAATAAGAAATTCAAGAAGATTAAAACTGTAGAAAGAAAGACAATATGAATAATAAGAAATTCAAGAAGATTAAAAATGTAGAAAGAAAGACAATATAAAAATAATAAGAAATTCAAGAAGATTAAAAATGTAGAACGAAAGACAATATAAAAATAATAAACAATTCAAGAAGATTAAAACTGTAGAAAGAAAGACAATATAAAAAAAATAATAAATTCAAGAAGATTAAAACTGTAGAAAGAAAGTCAATATAAATAATAAGAAATTCAAGAAGATTAAAAATGAAGAAAGAAAGACAATATAAAAATAATAAGAAATTCAAGAAGATTAAAACTGTAGAAAGAAAGACAATATAAAAAAAAAAAGAAATTCAAGAAGATTAAAAATGTAGAAAGAAAGACAATATAAAAATAATAAGAAATTCAAAAGATTAAAAATGTAGAAAGAAAGACAATATAAAAATAATAAGAAATTCAAGAAGATTAAAACTGTAGAAAGAAAGACAATATAAAAAATAATAAGAAATTCAAGAAGATTAACACTGTAGAAAGAAAGACAATATAAATAATAAGAAATTCAAGAAGATTAAAAATGTAGAAAGAAAGACAATATAAAAAATAATAAGAAATTCAAAAGATTAAAAATGTAGAAAGAAAGACAATATAAATAATAAGAAATTCAAGAAGATTAAAACTTTAGAAAGAAAGACAATATAAAAAATAATAAGAAATTCAAAAAGATTAACACTGTAGAAAGAAAGACAATATAAATAATAAGAAATTCAAGAAGATTAAAAATGTAGAAAGAAAGACAATATAAAAAATAATAAGAAATTCAAGAAGATTAAAAATGTAGAAAGAAAGACAATATAAAAAAAAAATAAGAAATTCAAGAAGATTAAAACTGTAGAAAGAAAGACAATATAGAAAATAATAAGAAATTCAAGAAGATTAAAAATGTAGAAAGAAAGACAATATAAAAATAATAAGAAATTTAAGAAGATTAAAACTGTAGAAAGAAAGACAATATAAAAAATAATAAGCAATTCAAGAAGATTAACACTGTAGAAAGAAAGACAATATAAATAATAAGAAATTCAAGAAGATTAAAACTGTAGAAAGAAAGACAATATAGAAAATAATAAGAAATTCAAGAAGATTAAAAATGTAGAAAGAAAGACAATATAAAAATAATAAGAAGTTCAAGAAGATTAAAACTGTAGAAAGAAAGACAATATAAAAAATAATAAGCAATTCAAGAAGATTAACACTGTAGAAAGAAAGACAATATAAATAATAAGAAATTCAAGAAGATTAAAAATGTAGAAAGAAAGACAATATAAAAAATAATAAGAAATTCAAGAAGATTAAAAATGTAGAAAGAAAGACAATATAAAAAAAAATAAGAAATTCAAGAAGATTAAAACTGTAGAAAGAAAGACAATATAGAAAATAATAAGAAATTCAAGAAGATTAAAAATGTAGAAAGAAAGACAATATAAAAATAATAAGAAATTCAAGAAGATTAAAAATGTAGAAAGAAAGACAATATAAAGATAATAAGAAATTTAAGAAGATTAAAACTGTAGAAAGAAAGACAATATAAAAAATAATAAGAAATTCAAGAAGATTAAAAATGTAGAAAGAAAGACAATATAAAAATAATAAGAAATTCAAGAAGATTAAAAATGTAGAAAGAAAGACAATATAAAGATAATAAGAAATTCAAGAAGATTAAAACTGTAGAAAGAAAGACAATATAAAAAATAATAAGAAATTCAAAAAGATTAACACTGTAGAAAGCTGTAGAAAGAAAGACAATATAAATAATAAGAAATTCAAGAAGATTAAAAATGTAGAAAGAAAGACAATATAAAAAATAATAAGAAATTCAAGAAGATTAAAAATGTAGAAAGAAAGACAATATAAAAATAATAAGAAATTCAAGAAGATTAAAAATGTAGAAAGAAAGACAATATAAAAAATAATAAGAAATTCAAGAAGATTAAAAATGTAGAAAGAAAGACAATATAAAAAATAATAAGAAATTCAAGAAGATTAAAAATGTAGAAAGAAAGACAATATAAATAATAAGAAATTCAAGAAGATTAAAACTTTAGAAAGAAAGACAATATAAAAAATAATAAGAAATTCAAGAAGATTAACACTGTAGAAAGAAAGACAATATAAATAATAAGAAATTCAAGAAGATTAAAAATGTAGAAAGAAAGACAATATAAAAAAAAATAAGAAATTCAAGAAGATTAAAACTGTAGAAAGAAAGACAATATAAATAATAAGAAATTCAAGAAGATTAAAAATGTAGAAAGTAAGACAATATAAAAATAATAAGAAATTCAAGAAGATTAAAACTGTAGAAAGAAAGACAATATAAAAAATAATAAGAAATTCAAGAAGATTAAAAATGTAGAAAGAAAGACAATATAAAAATAATAAGTAATTCAAGAAAATTAAAAATGCAGAAAGAAAGACAATATAAAAATAATAAGAAATTCAAGAAGATTAAAACTGTAGAAAGAAAGACAATATAAATAATAAGAAATTCAAGAAGATTAAAAATGTAGAAAGAAAGACAATATAAAAAATAATAAGAAATTCAAGAAGATTAAAAATGTAGAAAGAAAGACAATATAAAAATAATAAGAAATTCAAGAAGATTAAAACTGTAGAAAGAAAGACAATATAAAAAATAATAAGAAATTCAAGAAGATTAAAACTGTAGAAAGAAAGACAATATAAAAAATAATAAGAAATTCAAGAAGATTAAAACTGTAGAAAGAAAGACAATATAAAAATAATAAGAAATTCAAGAAGATTAAAAATGTAGAACGAAAGACAATATAAAAATAATAAACAATTCAAGAAGATTAAAACTGTAGAAAGAAAGACAATATAAAAATAATAATAAATTCAAGAAGATTAAAACTGTAGAAAGAAAGACAATATAAATAATAAGAAATTCAAGAAGATTAAAAATGAAGAAAGAAAGACAATATAAAAATAATAAGAAATTCAAGAAGATTAAAACTGTAGAAAGAAAGACAATAAAAAAAAAAAAAAGAAATTCAAGAAGATTAAAAATGTAGAAAGAAAGACAATATAAAAATAATAAGAAATTCAAAAGATTAAAAATGTAGAAAGAAAGACAATATAAAAATAATAAGAAATTCAAGAAGATTAAAACTGTAGAAAGAAAGACAATATAAAAAATAATAAGAAATTCAAGAAGATTAAAACTGTAGAAAGAAAGACAATATAAATGATAAGAAATTCAAGAAGATTAAAACTTTAGAAAGAAAGACAATATAAAAAATAATAAGAAATTCAAGAAGATTAACACTGTAGAAAGAAAGACAATATAAATAATAAGAAATTCAAGAAGATTAAAAATGTAGAAAGAAAGACAATATAAAAAATAATAAGAAATTCAAGAAGATTAAAAATGTAGAAAGAAAGACAATATAAAAATAATAAGAAATTCAAGAAGATTAAAACTGTAGAAAGAAAGACAATATAAAAAATAATAAGAAATTCAAGAAAATTAAAAATGTTGAAAGAAAGACAATATAAAAAATAATAACATTAACAATTAAACGATAATCACTCGGAAGAAAAAAAGATGTAAGAGTAACACAAAAAATAACACAAAGGCTATCGTATTAATATATAGATACTGCCATGATTTTTTTTTTACCTTCTATATATATAAAAGCGAAAATGTGTGTATGTATGTATGTTCGCTTTTTGTGTATGTCTGCAAAAGGCTTTTTCCATCAGCCTTCTCGGTTGGCTCGTTTCTTCTTAAAACTTTTTATATCACGTCTAAATGATAATATCTACAACTTAAGAATGGAGATCGCGTGTGTATTTAATTTTCCCGACTTTCACGCGCTATTTTTTCCAGATATTTCGATCGCCGCGTGTTTCTTTCATTTTCAGTATAAAAGAAGCGAAAACTGGCTTGCAGCCGCGTCATGTTTCAAGGTCAAAGATCATGCAACTTAAGTTTTTCGCACCTGTCAATTTCATTTTATAAACGTTAAATTAAAATGCTTCTTTTCATTCTTCTTCTCTCGTGGCCGAGATGATTAGGTCCCAGGGTTTTTTTCCATTTTGTTTCCACCTCCACGTCAAAGGTTCGGTGTTCAAGCCTACTTTCCTACTAAAACTTTTTTTTTTCTTTCACACCTCTAAACACCCGGCCAACGTTTTTTTTTTTAAAACAGGGTTGTTTTGATCATCTCCCCCAAACACACACACTACAAACACCCGGGTCACGCCGGGTACCCCCCCCCCGCTAGTTCTGAATAAATCTAAAATAGTTTGGTTGTTTAAAATAAGTGGGAAAGTATTAACAAATATAAAAATAAAAATATATTACTGAATAGTTATCAGATATTTTTAATAAAAAAAATGATAAATAATATTCGGTTGGTTAAACGGGGATGCTAAAAATGAATATTTGTTTCTAAAGTTACTTTTACATATTTTTGAATTTAGAATCATGAATTTTAAAAAAGGTTCAAGAACTACTGACACTTGATCGAAAGTGATGATGTGGTTAGTTTGACTTTTAAATCAAACACCTATGGATACCCACTGTAAAGGTGCCTGGGTGTAAACTTTTTGTGGCAAGAGTTGCGCAATCTCCAACACCTCTCCTGAGTCGGCATTGTTGAATACCAGTGACAAGTGGAGGTTCAGGACGACTGGAAACAATGCTGAGATAAGCACAAAGCAAATACAGCGCCTAGAATTCCCAAATGGTCATCCATCCAGCCAGGCTCAACATTGCTTAACTTCGGTGATCTGACAGGAACCAGTATGTCAACGTGATTATGCCGTACATACATACATACATACAGACAGACAGACAGACAGACAGACAGACAGACAGACAGATAGACAGACAGACAGACAGACAACTTTGCTATATATATAAATATATAAAGTAATACGGCCTAATCACATTGATGCAGTGATTGTCATTAGATCACTCAAGTTAAACAATGTTGAGCCTGGTCAGTACCAGATGGGCAACCATTTGGAAATACCAGGAGCTGTATGTAGGAAGACATTGATGCCTCCCTGCAAGAACTGCAAAAACTTAACGTTATTATTTCCCCTGATAGGGATATACAAGCGACTGGGGACTTGAAATTTCCTCCTTTGGTTCAACCTACCAAGGATGAGTGACGCTTCGATATATAGAAAGTATGAAAGATGAAAATAAATGAACGGATGTTGTTTAACTTTTTTCACTTTATATCTCGTGTGTTCCTTTTTTTTTTCATAAATCAAAAATAGTGTTTGCTAAAATACTCTGCTCAATCTATATAATATTTTGCTGGTTTCTTCCTTAGTTAGTTTGTACGTTATGCTTTGAAAAAGGCCAAATGCAATTTTTGAAGGCCAAATTCACAAAATTTTGTTTAAAAAAGTGCATCTGGTTATCCTGAATAAGAATATGAGAGTGACCTCTATTCAGCCTCATGTACCCTCATTTTCGAATATCATTATAATCTATATATCTATAAAAGTGAGAATGTGTGTGTGTGACAACACTTCTCAACCTATATACTCAACAAATTTTTCATCTACAGACTTAAAATTTAGTATTTAGGATATTCAGCCGTAAAAAAAGTGCTGCTAAGGGGTCAAAATTGAAAAATTGTTACGTGGGAGTCATCGGATTTTTCTCTATTTGGTGTTTCACAAACGCGCGTGCATGAATAGTTCCCATCACAGAATACTTATGTTAATAATAAGTAGTTTGAAAACACTTTGTAAGAATCGTGTCACGTTGGTCTAATGGTTATCCTACTTGACCCACTTTCTTTAGGTTTCGGTTTCAATCTCAGCCAAAGAATTTTTTTTTTTCTCAAGAAGTGAATTGTTTAAAAAAAAAAACATACTAGCATGTACATGTCCCAATTTCTGTATGAATTAAAATATAATATTTATGCATATTTTACAACCGGGCAACGCCGGGCGGCCTGCTAGTAAATGAATAAAATAAAATAAGTATTACACTTAGTATATGTTCATAATTACTATTTTGAATAGATTTGGAGATAGGTTCCCCTCTCATAGTGTCACATGGCCCAAGAGAAAAATAGCTGAGAGAGTGTAGTTAAATTTCGATAGTTTAGGATGGGACAGAGATTGGAGTTTGGCTGACAGTGCAGGACCTGTTAGATCTGAGACTCTTTTTTGGACATGTCTAAGAGTGAAAAACTAGTGGCAGATGCATCAACCAAGATGCAGAAATCAGATTGAAAGTCACTTATTGGTCCACTTTTTGGCTAATGGTACTAATATAATTACATATGTGTATGGATTCTAGTTCAATTGTAGCATAGGGAATTCTAATTTTCTTTTTGACGTCAATAAATTTGTATTTTTATTGAATGTTTTTACCAGTCATGACCAATTTGTTTTTAAGATATTGTTATTAAATTATGTTTTAATTTGCTCAATTTTGTTTTTAAATTTCTTACAGTTTGTTAAAACTTATTTTTGTGTGTAGAAAGAATGTTCAAAATTTATTCTTTCTATAAAACCTTTGTTTTTTGTATGCATAATAAAACTTTTTCAAAGAAAAAACATTAGTGTTAAAAAAAGAAACAATGGTGCTACAAGTAATAAAAACATTGAATTAAAATTTCAAATAATAAAAGCAGTTAAGTTACATTCTTTAGGCTACAATTAGAACTAGATCTTAAAGATTTCTAGAACGAGACAACAAGATTATTAGAACTAGATTTAAGAATTTTTAGAACTGGATTTCAAGATTTTTAAAACTAGACTAGATTTTTAAGACTAAGAACGAGATATTCAAAATTTCTATAACTAGATTTCAAGATTAGAATTACAACTAAATTTAAAGATTTCTAGAACTAGATTATAATATTAAAATCGGAATTAGATTTTTAAAAATTCTACAAGGAGATTGTAATATTAAAATCAGAAATAAATTAAAAAATTTCTAGAAGTATATTTCATAACTAGAATAAAATCTAGATTAAAAAATTTCTAGAACTAGATTGCAATATTAAAATTAGAACTAGATTTAAATATTTTTAGAATTAGACTGTAATATTAAAATTAGAAACAAATTAAAAAAATTCCTAGAACTATATTTCATAACTAGAATTAAAACTATATTGTCAAGCTGCCCAGAACTAGATTTTCAAGATAGATAGATAGAGAGAGAGAGAGAGAGAGAGAGAGAGAGAGAGAGAGAGAGAGAGAGAGAGAGAAGGGAAATATATAAAATATTCCAATGGTTCCTATACTATAATTGAACTAGAATTCCGAGCCATTCTGCATCAGCCATATTTTAACACAAATTTTATCATACAAGTTTGAAACAATTTTAGAGTATTGTTTCCTTGGGTTTTTTTTTTTCAATAGGTTTAATTATTGATTTTTATCGCATTCTATGCCAGTTATGATAGACAAGTTTACTTAAAACAAAATGCAAAACAACTCCTCCCCTGGCTGCCAAAAATGAAAAAAATATCAACAAACCCCCCTTTAATCGTGTTTGAATATATAAACTGATTCAGGCTTAGCTATTTGATTACAAAATTACAAAACTTCAAACAACTAAAAAGAGATTTTTTCCTTTGTTTATTTTTTTTTAGAATTTTCATAAAATATTAACACAGAAACCTGGTGTTACCTAACACTGAATGAGCAAGTATTTGCTCCCCTGTCCCTAACCTATAACACTATATTACTGTTTTAATCTTTATTCTTTACATTATGGGGGGGGGGCGACTTTGCGTGGGTGTAAAATACGTTTAAATATGATATTTTAATTTGTCCAGATTTCGTATATATTATTATACAGTTGTGATTTCAAAAGTAAAAAAAAAAAAAGTATGTGGGTGCTATTATTACTGTACCAACGTGACACGCATAGGAACTGATTAAAAATTAAAAATAAACTAAGATAAATGTACAAAACGTATAACGATTTTTTTCAATTTTAACCCATTTTTGACCCCTTAAAAACTATTTTAATAGGTTAAAGGTCCATAACAGAACAGTCCATAAAAAATGCAATCATTTGAGGGCCCCTAGTGCCACTCTGCGACTTTTAGTTTCGGAGGAGATAGAGTTTGAAAATATGGAGACAGACAGACAGATACACTTTTATATATTAGATAGATTTTATAATATTAAATTTTTGATTGTAGTCCAAGAATTTTTTTTTTTTTCTTTTTTTACACAGTGATCACCACTTATCAAGGCCCGGAAGCCACTCAGGGATAAGGGTTATTGCAAGTACATTACGTTAGTGTGGAGATTTGATGAAGTGTTTACTTAAGGGGGCGGTTCATTAGGAATTTGTTAACGTTGGACTTGAACACATCCAAGTTGTAGTCCGGTGGGAAGCAGGCAGACAGAACAGAGTTCCACAGGCGTGCAGTTCTAAGAAAGAAGCTTTGTTCATGGAATCCGCGTTTTGATTTAGGCACAGATATAGAGTGGGGGAAATTTTTCACAGTGGATTCAGCTAGACGGGTGTTTTTCGTGAAAGATTGGCGAGGGGGGACCAGAGATTGTAGTTCAGACGAGCACCTGCCATGGAAATAACGATAAAACAAGGATAGGCTCCCAACGTCTCTTCTGTGGGAGAAAGGTTGCAGGGTAGAGAAAAGAGCATCCCCCACTAAGCCACAAAGTCTATTTTGTACTCTGTCAAGGCAGGATAGGCTGTTTTTAGCAGCTCCTGCCCAGATATGGCAGCAGTATTCCATCCTTGGACGTACTTGGCTTTTATATAGATAGAGAATTGCATCAGTAGTGAGATATCTTCTGGAGTGGTAGAAGGATCCCACCATCTTTCCAGCGACCTTGGCAACAGACTTGATGTACGTGTTCCATTTCAGATCAGGAGTAATCGTCAAACCTAGAAGCTTGTCAAAACACGGGGCCTCACCCAGACGAGAGTCATCCATCACAATTGATGCCAGATGGGGATCAGAGCATTGATGATGTAAGGATAGGAGTTTGGTTTTGGATGCATTAAAGGTAACCAGCCACGTCTTCCCCCACTGAACCACGCGCTCGAGATCAGAGGAGAGAGAATCAGAGAGAACTTTGTCATTTACAGCCTTTGATGTGTTGCCATAGATGGTCATGTCATCAGCATAGATATCAACGAATGATTTAAGTATGTGTTTAGGGAGGTCATTGATGTAGATCAGGAAGAGAGTTGGGCCCAGGATTGACCCCTGAGGGACTCCAGCATTTATATTGCAGGCCTCCGATTTTTGTCCATCTACCACTACTCTTATGAGCCTATCGGAGAGAAATGATTTAATGATTGAGAAAACATTTCCAGTTATACCGTAGTTGGAAATCTTGTGAAGTAGACCCTTATGTCATACCTTGTCGAAGGCCTTTGATATGTCTATGTAATATTATAGAAATGAAGACATGAAATCTCATTCTAGGATTTAAAAACAACTTTATTATTTATCTTCGTTAGTATCGTGTAGAAAGAAACGGGTTTATCATTAAAAGAGTTGCTGATTATACAGGACTGATGAAAGAGAGAAATGTTCATGTGTGCGTGGATGAGCTGAAGTTATGGTTCGTAACCATGATGGATTATTTGTCTCCTAAAAGTTAGTAGGAGAAGCACACGTCACGATAGATTAGATACAGTACTGTAGGATGAGTTTGTGTGCGTACCGCATGTGGAGGTAGCCATGTTGCCTTGTTTGTATTCCGTTGTAGTCAAACCCGGAGCCCGTAGGCCAGGTGTAGACTTGTTGAATCCCAAGAGAGAAGTTGGGGATGACAGATCCGTTCTACATGGAGTTGTTGTCATTCCAAGGTCTAGGAAGAAAAAGAAAGTGTGTTGCTGGTTTAACCTTATATAAACTCGGTCGCATGACTGAAAACTGGCTTCTTGTTGGACAAGCCAGGAAGGAAGTGTATTCAAAAACTTCAGCTGTGAGAATTTGCTCCTGCTTATGCTTGTTGCAAATCCGTCTGCTATGATATACTCAGCATAGTATGTGTGTGAAAGTATAGTGACATATATTGAAACACCTGGTAATGAATGATGACCACTTTGTACTCCTGCTTAAAACTCTGAGTCCATATTATCATTTCTATTTCTATTTGTTAATTTCTACTTTGCAGTAATGGTTGGCATGTGCCTACTGTAGACAAGCACTGGTGCCTGAACCTGGATATCTTTTGATACAAGAATAATACAAAATACTATCAGCTAGGCTTAAACCGTTGTCTCATTGAGGAAATGTTGTATCCCTCTGTTTGTTTTACAAGTATTTTAATGGTAGGTGCTCCGGCGAGCTACAAGTCTTGTACCCCCTCGATATAAATATCCCCGATAAACAGCAAAATCCCACCCCTACACAGTAGAAATCCCTAGATGTAAGAAAGCCTTCTACTCTAATAGTTTCTTGCCTAAGACTGCTAGACTTTGGAATTCCCTTCCAGGTTCCTGTTTCTCCAACTGTACTCACACGCAGAAATTCGGGTGTAATGTTAACAAATTATGTCCCATATAGTAGTACCTACATCAAAATGGCACTGTGCCTTGTTTAGGGTGAAAATGCAATTTAAAAAAAATGTAAATTTAGGCACTGTTGGGAGTCTGAAATGGCAGCATAAAAAAGACAGAGTTTTAATTTAATTGTTTGTCTGCCTTGTTTATTTGGGAGTTTATTGCTGATTAGAGAAAAACCAAAAAGTAGAAAAGTAGAAAAGGACTGCTGCTGCTGATTAGGTGAAGAACTGAACATTTCATTCTGGGAGAAAGAAAGAGCACAAAATAATCAAACTCGAGTGTGTGTTTTGTTCTTAAATTGAAATAATTTATATGACTGAAATACAAAGGGCGTTTCAAAAGTAATGCCTCCTATTTTTTAAATTCCGCCTAAATGGATCAGATGGGATTGTAAATTGTATTGTTATGATGACTGAACTTATGCATTCATAACCTGAAACTCTCATCTTTGCGTTACGGACTCTAAAAAAGCAACCCCTGTCACTGACGTGTATCAGAAGCAGACATGCACCATTAAATTCCTGGCAAAAGTGTATTGAGGATGGTGGTGACTATGTAGAAACAAAATTCTGCAGCACAAAAGGTCAGTCAATTTAATGGTACCATTCCTGTATTCGTAGCTCTTCAATTTTTTGAGTTAAAAAATAGGAGGCTTAATTTTTAGAATGACCCTTGTATATATATATATATATATATATATATATATATATATATAGGTAGCATTTTTTTCATTCAGACAGATATTGTTAAATAGCACAGAGTGTTTTTGCTTAATGACCTTTTTTGTAATTTTCCCATTCTTCAAAAGGTCATTCTTACGTTTCAGTCAAATTTGTGTAGGAAATTGTACATTTATTTTAGCCATGTTCCTAACATGTAAAAACATATTTTTTTTTTTACACACGCATATCAAGCATCTACATGTTATTTAATGCAAAATAAAGTTATCAAATGGAATCCTAAGGTGTGATAATTATCTTATGTTCCCAGAAAACGTTACTCTGAGAAATGGTAATCTTCTTTACTCTCAACATAATTGACTCCCACCCTAACCTCAGCCACCACTTTTTAGTATCTATTTGGGTGGGAAATAAAAATGAGAAATAAAGTTCTAACTAAAAAAAAAACATCAGATTGAATAGTATGGTTTGGTATGAACGTGTAGATACGAGGACATAACATAACTATGGCTTACTTAATTTACTCCTCTGCAGTTGGAAAATTTGTGGCTCAATCGACAAGGCAGGTTACTGTCGAATCCAATGCATGGAACACATCCTGTTCAGCACAAGAGTTTGAATCGAATGGTTTTGCTTATTTTATGTTAATCTTTTTTTTTTAAGGTTGCTTTGGTTTGAGTTCCGCCATTTGTCACACTTTCATTGACGTGAATAAATGTGAAATGAATCGTAAAAATTCTTTTCTACTAAAAATGTAAAATTTTTTATCCACGTTTAAAAAAAAAAAGTATACATGAGTAGAGCTCTCTATACTAAACAAATGTGAACAGTCATTGAATGAAAAAAAGAATAATAATCACCTGTAAATTAATGAGATGTCATTCTACAAAACAATATGCAAATTAGCAAACCTGATTACATCGATTGTGTTCACATGCTCAGTTTATTATAACGCTAAAGTTGGTTTTTGTATATGAAATCAGGGATTGATTTTGTATCTCCAGGACAAATGGTCACATGTTAATGAGTGCTAGCTGTCGATATTAATCTTTATAAGTAAGTGTTTCTGCATTAACTGCCTTACCTAAAACGCATGTTCCATGGTTGTTGTTGTTGTTGTTGTTGTTGTTGTCCGTCTTCTTCTTCTTCTTCTTCTTCTTCTTCTTCTTGGCTGTATCGGAATTCTAGCATAGTTCCTGGCAAAGTGGAAATCTATAATACACAATTTCTATACATGCGACTGCTGGACATGTGTGTGTGTCGTTAAGGTCTGTGTAAATGGAAGACAAAAAATCTCATTCCAACATTTAAAAACAACTTTATTAGTCATCTTCATTAGTAAAAATAAGGAAGCGAGTTAGTCATTAAAAGAGTCTTTTTTTTTTTTTTTTTTTTAATTTTCTTCCTTTGAAGATTGTAACGCTGGGTATGGGGCAGCCAAACCGGCTGCAAGCATTGCCCTGCTTTTTATTGAAGCTAATCGAGAGCTCTTTTTAGTATCCTCGTTGTTCTCTTAAGTGCAATTGTCTGGATCTCTTTTGCAGTTGGTTCACCAGGAATATTAGTTAGGTAGGACTTCAGGTTCTTCTTTATGTAGAGACGTTGATGATTAGACAGGCCTGTTAAAAGAGAGAAGGGTTCATGTATTTTTGTGTCTGCGGCACGAATGATTAGAGACAGTACTGTAGCATGAGAAAGAAAGTTAGTTTGTGTACCGCATGGAAGTCCGTGTGCAGAGGTAGCCATGTTGGCTTGTTTGTATTCATGTCTTAGTTGAACCCCAGGCCCAAAGGCCGGATGAGTTCTGTTGAGTCCCAAGAGAGAAGTTGGGGGGGGGGGGCGACAGGTTTGTTCGACATAGAGTTGTTGTTAGTCAAAGATCTGGGGAGAAAAAGAGTGTGTTGCCGGTTTAATCATTTATAAAGTCGGTCACGTGACTGAGAGCTGCCTTCTGATTGGACAAGGCAGGAAGGAAGTGCATTATAAATCTCGAGCCGCACGGATGTACTCCTGCTTATGTTTGTTGTAATTTCGTCTGCTACAGGTATTGTAGCTAATGTCTCTATGTCCAAGCTAAACCTTCCATCTACTCAAGTTCAAGATCTCAACTAAAACTGACTGTCACAGCTATCATCAGGGTCTTTCTCTGCTCGTTCTCTCTTTCACCAATCAGTGATTTCCAAATATATTTACTTTCCACTAGAAATCGGATACATCTAGATTCGGCTTTTTCTTATCTTATGCTTACCATCACTATCTGGCCACCCAGAAAGCTAACCACTAATTTTTATGACATCTGTAGAGTTCAATGAATCAGTTGGCACTTTATTGTCATTTACTTTCTAGGTGTGGTATCACGCATAAAACTAATGTTGCATCTACACACACAGAATGAAGTTGTAACTTCTTGGACATTATTTTGAACATCTTTGCTGAGTTATAGTAACCGCTTAAATATTATTTTGAATGTTCTAATTGAATTATAATATTCGGCAGCGCCAACATTATTATTTTAGATTCAAGCTGCTTCTGATCTCATTAAGTGACTATAAAACATGATTTTTGAATGAGTATCTTTACAGGAACAAATCTTCAAGTGAATTACAAGATTCTATATCATAATAGTTAATCAGAAAAATCATTATTAAGGATTAAAGTAAAGCACAAGGATTTTCTATAAACTAAGAAATTAATATAAATATATGAATATGTTACGATATTCGTTTATCACTCCCATATTCACAAACGTAATAACTTCAATCAAAACGTGGATTCCATGAACAAAGCTTCTTTCTTAGAACTACACGCCTGTGGAACTCTGTTCCGTCTGCCTGCTTCCCACCTGACTACAACTTGGATGTCTTCAAGTCCAACGTTAACAAATTCCTAATGACCCGCCCTCTTAAGTAAACACTTCATTAAATCTCCACACTAACGTACTGTACTTGCAATAACCCTTATCCCTGAGTGGCTTCTGGGCCTTGATAAGTGGTGACCACCGTGTAAAAAAAAAGCGTAGGAGTAAAGCCCCCCTCTCCTTTATTGAAAAAAATCAATTCAGCCAACTTGATTATGTAGCAGAGCTGACATCTATTCAATGTAGCCGCCTTCAGCCTCAATCACCGCCAGCGGCCACCTGATTGCACCAGGGGATCACCACACTCTTCAGCATGTCTAGGCACACTTTGGTGTTGACTTTCAAGCCGACTTCGAAGATGTGAGGCGGCATGATGAGGCCCTCACTTGAAACCACACCAATAACCATGGCCATAAAATTCATTGAGCTGTGTGCTCAAACGTTGAACCATCCGGATTTGCATTGTGAGGGTGCTTGCAATGGTCCTGTTGTCATAACTTGGATCGGTGAAGAGCATGAGTTGTACAGGGGTGCATCTCTGATCTCGCTCATTGAACATTTTGTCACTTTCCGACATGATAGAAGGCTCCTATCGCTCTTGGGATTTATACACAATTGATAAACTAGTATATGGTCTGCAACAAAAAAAAACAAAAAAAAAACAAAGGAAAAAGAAAACCGGTTTTTATTAAACGGACATGGAATCATGTCGTCTTTTCTAGAGCGACAGTTTTATCGTTCCATTCTGGAGAGATGAATGCATTAGCTTTATCACATTATGAGATTGTAGAGTTTTTTATATGTAAGTTTTTATATGTAAGTGTAATATATTTTGTGGTTTTGGATGTAAATATCTTTACAGAATTATATTTATGATATTATATTTTTTACAAAATATTTATTTATTTCTCACTTTTAGTATGAAATCAGTACATCCAGTTAACATTAATTAAATCTTCAAGTGAGCGGATCTGAGTATCAAATTAAATATATTAAAAATTCAAATTGTGTTAAGTGACTGCCATTAGAGATAGATTTTCCCTTAAATATACACATAATTTTATTAATTCAAACGCATATATTAATATGTAATTGAGTAATTATTGCGAATTGTTTCCCTATAGTCTGTGTATGTAAGCAGTTAATATGTGGTAAGATGTATGTGTGAGCGGTTGATAGCCTAGACATCTTTGTTCGACGGGAAACTATGTGTGAATCTAGGTTAGGCTTGCTTTATATGCTTACTGCGAGGGTAAAGAGATGGTATGAAAGTTTTATGCTCATTGTAGAACCTGTGAGAATTTTATTTATTTATTTATTTTACTCGGGAGTCACCACTTATCAAGGCCCAAAGGTTACTCGAGGATAAGGATTAATGAATGTAAGGTAATAGTGTAGTAATTGTTAATCGTGCAAATTTGGTAGAATTTGATTATTTATGAAGTCGACTCAACAAGAACTTGTTTACATTGGATTTGAAGGCTACCATGTTGTATTCAACCAGAAAGCAGGCTTTTCAGCATCTAGGGACCTCAACAATAAAAGGGTGGGTTTAGTTGCTAAACGAGTTTGACAAGATATGTGCGTTGAGAGGGCACAAGTACTATGAGTTCACTAAAACGCATTCCATTAAAATACTTGTAAAACAGGCACAAGGGTGCAACATTGCAGCGATGGGACAGAGGTTGGAGCTTAGATAATAGTGGGAAATCTATTAGATTCGATATTCGCTTTGGTTTAATATTTTTATTTTTTAATCTTTTTTTTTTTGCTGGACAGTTTTAATTCTGCGTGATTACTTTTGAGGACGATTTAAAATTTAAGTTGATCTTGCAGCCCCAAAGAAATGAACTGACATCGGAATGTTGGTTAAACCGCGTTGGCTATTCAAATGAGTGTGTGTGTGTGTGTGTGTGTGTGTGTGTGTGTGTGTGTGTGTGTGTGTGTTGCACATAAATGTACTCTATAAATCTGCCAGTGATCTTAGATAGGTTTTGTATTGGAATGTCTTTGCTAAGTATCGATAATCGATAATTGAAAAAAAATCCATTGAAAGAATAACCAAGCAATTTTAACCAAAGCTAACACCTTATAAGCCTAACATCACAAGTGTATTTGAGAAGTTTTATTACCGCACAAGCAGAAAGGACCGACGTATAAAATCAATTTTTTCATTTTAAACTGAAATTCAAGCCATTATCACAGCACAAGCAGAAAGGCCCGACATATAAAATCAACAGTAGATACTTTGATATGACAGGGGCGCATTTGAAATTAATGTTTCTGTTTAAAGCACAGTTGAACCATGATAGTTAATTTTTTCATTTTAAACTGAAATTCAAGCCATTATCACAGCACAAGCAGAAAGGCCAAACACATCAAATCAACGTAGGTTTTTTGGTAAGACAGAGGTGCGTTCGAAATGAATGTTTCTGTATAGAGCACAATTGAACCATGCTACTTGACTTTTGCATTTTAAACTTTAATTCAAGCCATTATATATAAAATAATTTCATAAAATCAACAGTAGATTTTCTACAGTGTAATGTAGACTACAATGTATTGTGGAATAAGTCACTGTGAGGAGAAATATAAAGCTTCCTCCCGGTGCACCACGATGAGTCCCCAACTAGAACAGGCCATCAACTGATTTGATTGAAAAATGGACGATTTTACCGATTTCGATGACAATAAAAACTATGGGAGTGTGAAACATTTGTTGATCATTATTCAATTCCGGGCAACGTCAGGTCTCCCTGCTAGTATATATATATATATATATATATATATATATGTGTGTGTGTGTGTGTGTGTGTGTGTGTGTGTGTGTACTTTTGCTCTATATTGAAAGGGACAAATCCCGGTATTTAGAGAAACGAAGTAATTAGGGTCTAAGGTTTAAATTAAAGCTAATTAAAAAGAGGGGATGTCTTTCGAAAATATGGGCGAAAAAAGCGACACCTCCCTGTAGAAAAGTGCTCAGTTGAGAGTGAAAGAATTAGTGTTTTTAGCCAAGGGTCGAGCTTTAAAACAATACTTATCTCCTGAAAATCTGTCGCCTCTGTCAAAAGTTTCAGGCATACATACATACATACATACATACATACATACATTTAAACAGACCGGTGAGATTTATATTATAGACTAGCCTGGGGTGCCAGGCGTTGCCCGGGTGTTTGGAGGTGTGTGCTGAGCAAAAGAATTAACCGAAGTCAATCCAATGCTGACGATGATTTCTATGAAAATTTTTATAATCTTTTCTTTTTTTTCATTTACTTTGTTTCTTTACGTAATTTTGAAAACTTCATGGTGACAAGAATAAACATGAAAGATTACACATTGTTTATACCTTTGTCTAAAAGAATAAATTGACTTGAACATTCTTTGTGATTTGAGTGTTTTTATATAAATATATATATATATATATATATATATATATATATATATATATATATATATATATATATATATACTTTTTTATTTGTTTTACATAGGCATACATATTGATGCTTATGTAAAACAGTTAAAAACTATATCTTGCCCAACTTCGGTAATGAACACTCTTGTATTAATCTCGTTAAAACTTCATTGGCTATTTACCTCTGGAAAATATTAACTTAGAATTAAAGTGCCTGGCGTTGCCCGGGTATTTGGAGGTGTTTGTTGAGCAAAAAAAAAAAAAAGTGGTAGTAGGCAGGCAGGCTCGAACCCATGCCGCGAAGGAGGAAAAGAACGTGAAAAAAAAAAGTGACGTCTTTGCTGTTGCGTCCATTGCCAAACTGAAGTGGCGAAGGTTTAAATTAAGGCTAGTCATTCGAAAAGCGGGGATGACTTTCGAAAATATCGGCGAAAAAATAAAAGTGCTCAGTTAAGGGTGAAGGAATTAATGTTTTTTAGCCATTTTTTCGATATTTGTCGTCTGAAGGGTCGTGCTTCAAAACGATACCGATCTCATGAAAATCCGTCGCCTCTGTCGAAAGTTTTAGGCAGACATACATGCATACATTTAAACAGACAGATGATATATATATATATATATATATATATATATATATATATAAGAATAAAAATTACAATATCATTTTTCTTTTGCTTCCTGTTCCCCTTACCTCACCCTTTTTTTTTTAACCGAGTAAGATCTGTGACTTACTTGTAGTTTCATTAAATACTTTTATATGCAAAATCCGATCCTGCATTTTGCTAATTCCTGCCCTCTGATGAGAAGGAGAGTATTTCTTCGAAACTCCGCGGATTAAGGACTATCCACTTATCTTGTGTTTCCTTTTTTAAAATTAAATATGTTTTTAACTCTTTTTCAAGATGTCTTCTTTTAACATGTTTTATTAATCATTTGTTCATATATATATATATAAACAAAGAATACGACAAAGGTGTAAAGAATTTGTAATGTTTCATGTTTATTTTTGCCACCATGAATTTTTCTATGAAAACTTTTATAATCTTTTCTTTTTTCCATTTACTTTGTGGCCCTGGATATGACCTTAAACTATATCCGATGGTGATAATGACACTATCCTCTATAATAATAGATGTGAGTGCAAAACGAACGTACACACATCCAAGACAATAATAGAAACTCTAGAAAACGGCTTCCAGTAGTGGAATGGGGTCGTAGTGGACGGTAACATTTAATGCTACTATGACTAAGTTTCTTGGCTTTAACAATTACATAAAACCTTAACCACTGATCGTTATGAGTATTTAGTTCTCTCCCACTGCAAGAACTTGGACACCAGGGTCGGAAAGCGGGATTGAGAAGTCAGCGCCCCCGAGGAGGAGCACTCTAACCTTCAAAAAGTGCCTGGGCAGCCCTGTGGGCATTCCCTGGTTAGGGTGCCCCAGGCGATTAGCAATAAACTTGTCAAAGAGAGAAGGCAAGGCCTGGGAGGGTGGACCTCCTAGAACTGCACAGAACTTTACACCCACCACAAAATTAACAGGGACTGGATCATTCCAGGAATGGATTAATCTCTGTTGACTTTTGGGGGCCCAGGATAAAGATTCCTATGACGAATAACACTTTATCTGAGAACTCATCCTTCAAACACCCGTGCTTAACATTCGCAGGCAATATGAATTGCAAAAAATACATTAAGGACATTGCCAAGACTGCTGCAAAGAAGGTGAGCTCCCTCTATCGTGCTAAAAAATTACTCATACCAGAATGTATTCTATATTTTTACAAAGCCACAATTCGCTCATGCATGGAGTATTGTTGCCACATCTGGGCTGGTGCATCTACCACTAGCCCCTCCCTCTTAGAGAACGTTTGCAAATGTCTCCAATCTAATAGGTCCCACACTATTGGCCAAGTTTCAACCTCTGTTCCATCACAATGTCGCAACCCTATGCCTGTTTTATAAGTATTTTCATGGAATGTGCTTCAGTGAACTCTTCATAGCACTTCCCCCCCCATCCGCAATGTACATACTTGCAACTAACCAGATAATCAGCAAAATCTCACTCCTTCTCTAAATAATTTTCTTTCTTTGGACTGCCAGACTTTGGAATTCTCTTCCTATTTCTTGCTTCCTTGAATGTACTAATCTGCAGAAGTTTAAATGTAACATGAACAGACATTCTACAGTTCAACTCTCCACAGTTCCTGTTAGATATTTGTTTTTAACTTTTCTTTAAAAAAAAACACATCTTTTGCATAATACTGGAATACTGGAATATCATTCCAGAATTTAGGAATACATTATCGAATATCTCGTTTGCAGATCCAATAAATCTCAATGGCGTCGTTCTTAGGGTCTAAGGTTTAATTTTCAATTTTTGGGGGTACTTGTGCAGGTTAGAAAACGAAGATAAAGAAAAATCTCTATGATGTATGTATCAGTTATGGTATAAAATTCTCATTAAAAAGAAAATCACTTAATTTGATCAAGTAGTTTTATTTTTGCCCCCAGAGGAAAATCAAATTTTAGTGAGACTGATCATGACGGAGCCTTCCTGGAAATTTCCAGCTACAAGGCAGGGAGGGGGCGCCAGGAGAGATAACTCCATCTAATTCTTGAAGTTTGCCAAAATTTGACCTGATTATTTTGACAGTTTTGAATAATTTTAGGCATTTCTCTTTTCTTTCTATTTTTTTTTCTTTTTTTTCCAAAAAATTGTTTCACAATTTATAATAAAATTATTAGAACTTCATGTTATGTTCGTTTTAGCAAACTTAAAACATTAGGATGGAGTTATCTCCCTTGGTATCCCCCAACTTGTAGCTGGAAATTGCCAAGATGTCCAGGGCTGCTGGGGGGGGGGGATCAGTAGGCACTGGAGGAGGTAACCAAATGACACGTTATTTACTTTTTAGATATTATTTGTCACCTACAGGAAGTCCGTGTGACAAAAACCAACCTTTGCATGAATACAATTTCATCCACAATTTTTATAAAACGAATTAAAATTACAAGCATACATTGTTTCAAAGCAAATACACTTGGAATATTTGTCGAATTTGTGATCCGTTTGAGTTAACACAAGTTGCAGTCCATACGGATAACTCCTCTTTTAATCAAGTAAATTATTTTCACTGACTTTGTGACACTAATTTGTTTTATGTGCATTATAACGTTTCACACACATTCATGAATAGAGATTTGTTCTAAAAAAGTTTTTATTAAAAAAAAACTTAATAAAAATATTTGCACCAGAAAAAATGATTACTTCGTTCTTTTTAGTGGCAAGAGGTATACATATATATATATATATATATATATATATATATATATATATATATATTTTTTTAAAATTTTCTCATCAGTTTGTTTAAGCTGAAGATGGTGCATCCTACCAGATGCCGAACATTCAAATGCTAACTCAGGTATTCCAACCGAAAGATCTTTTCAAGATTTTGACCATCCCTTAGAACACAATTGTTTGAATCTTTCTTGCACTTGGTTCACCAGCTAAACATTAAGCAAGTCGTATAGTCTGATCTGATGCTGGAACTAGTAGCAGAACGTCATTGGACACTGGATGTCATTGGGCATTGGTATGAGTAGCTGGATGTCATTGGGCATTGGTATGGGTAGCTGGACGTTAGTGGGCACTGGTACGGGTAGCTGGACGTCAGTGGGCACTGGTACGGGTAGCTGGACGTCAGTGTGCATTGGTATGGGTAGCTGGATGTCAGTGGGAATTGGTACAGGTAGCTAGACGTCAGTGTGCATTGGTATGGGTAGCTGGATGTCAGTGGGAATTGGTACAGGTAGCTAGACGTCAGTGGGCTCTGGTACAGGTAGCTGGATGTCAGTGGGCACTGATACGGGTAGCTGGACGTCAGTGGGTACTGGTACAGATAACTGGACGTCAGTGCATACTGGTACACGTAGCTATACGTCAGTGGGCACTAGTACGAGTAACTGGATGTCAATGTTTGCTGGAACAGTTAGCTGGATGTTGGTGATTGCATGGGACAAATAGCTGGATGTTGATGGACACTGATAGCCAGATGTCAAAGACTGCAGGAACTGGTGGCTGGAGTCTGCAGGAGTAACTGAAAGCTGCAGGAGTGAGCTGGAGACCACTGGAGTTGCATGTAAATGAACTGGAGTTGAAGCAGGTTGAGGAACTGGAGTGGCAGGCTGTGAGAAGGCAGTCCCAGGAGGCAGGCAGCAGTAGAGAGTGGAGTGTGCATTGTATTCTGGTGTTGTAAATTGCGTAATTAGTTTGTTGAGTAACCCTGAAAAGGGTTGTTTGGGTACTGCATCTGCTGCTTTTGGTTCCTACGGTGACTGGGTTCGCCGACTTGATGAGAGATGACAAACACTAGTGTTTCATGCTTTTGCAATCATCAGTGCAGAAAGTGACAATTGCTACTGTTCGAGAAATTTTAACCCAATCACCTTTGACTCTATTTGCTAAGACATTACCTCCGGGTCACTAAACAAGTGTCATGAGATTAAGGAAAATTTAACACCTATAAATTCTAAATGTTGGCACAACAGTAAACAGTGGAGAGGGTTAAAATGAGGGAAAATTGTGAATGTTGCATAATACTAGTGGACTGTTTTTTTTTTTTTTTTTTTTTTAATTTCCCAAGCCATGATGATTTTAATATTCTTAAAGGCGCTAATAATTATAAATAATAATTATTTTTATGCCTACAGACATTAGTATATATATGTGTGTGTATGTGTGTGTATGTGTGTGTGTAATAATCTTAAATGAAAGATGAGGAATAAAAGTTATATATAACTTTATTATATCATCAGAATAATACAGAAAAGATAAGGGGAAATTTAATAAAAAGAAAACCCTTTAGGTCACATATATATGTGTGTGTGTGTGTGTGTGTGTGTGTGTGTGTGTGTGTGTGTGTGTGTGTATTAGTGATGGGACGATTCCAATATTTTTCCCGAGTCCCATACTATTATCGATTGTTTTAAATTTCTGATTCCGATACAATTTCCGATTCCAATTCTGTTAAAATTTCTAAATATTGAACTGTAGATTTTTTTTTTATTATTATTTTTCAAATTAAAGTAAAAAAAATAAATATAATATATGACTATATCTTTGTAAAAATGTACTCATGGAGTCATGGGGTTATACATAGATTTCCATTTATTGACAGTTTAAAATCAATAAATATTTATCGTTTTTTTTTTTTTTTTCATTAGTTCCAGAAATGGAAAATTAAGTCTTAGACAAAAACGAACAAAAAAATAAACTATTAAAAATTAAAAAATAAAATCGTTTTTTGAGCATCCGTTGTGAATAAGAAATCAACGGTCTCAATATTGTTTTGATATTCTGTGATGCACACACGCACGCACGAACGCACGCACACATATACATACAGACACACACATATGTGTGCGTGTGTGTGTGTGTGTGCACGCGTGTGTGTCTACGTGACATAATGTGTATGTGCGCGTGCGTGCGTGCGTGCGTGCGTGCGTGTGTGTGTGTGTGTGTGTGTGTGTGTGTGTGTGTGTGTGTGTTTCAGTTGCCCAAGTGTTTCATCAGAACAAAAACTGTAAAGTTTTTATAAAGGCAAGTAAAATTGGTTCGTTAACCTGCGTTTGCATTTCCAGCTTTTAAGCAATTAAACAATGCAAGTATAAATAGATCAAACATTTTTTTAATGCTTTTTTTATTTTTTATTTTTTTACATTTATGACTTTGTCCCCCCCCCCTTTTTTTTTGTGTGGCATGAATTCATTTGCATTTCGCCGAGTCTCATGTCTCCAATCGTTCGGGGACACGTCGACTTATATCCCATGATACTTTGCACGTTCACTCAATAACGAAACTGAGATATTCTTCAACTATATCAACCGTCGAATGATCACCATGCAGTTAAGTTCAAAACTGTTACAACAGTAGTCTTCACAATATTTATCTACCCCCCCCCCCCCAAAGTGGGGTGATGTGACACAAGGGTTGGAAAGTAGGATTGAAATGCCAGCGCCTTAAAAGAAAAGCATGTTGTCGTCTTCATTAATTTAACGTCCATTTTTTACTCTTGACTTTTAAACTAAACTTATTTCTGGCCAGGTCTTTATTTATCCCCTTTTCCCTCAAGTCCATTTTATCACTTCCTCCCATGTTTTTCTTGTGAAGAACTGACCCTGATACTTCTGTAACATAGCACGGACGGCTATATGCAAATACCGAGCTGTGAGCGAAATGGCGTCACGATAAAGAAAAAAAAAAAAATGCTTTAAAAAGGAGAGAGCACATTTGAGAGAACGATCGCATGAGGCACGTTACAGTCATAATGAGAAGTCACGCATGGCAGGAGAATGAAGAAATAAATGTGTTTGTACAAAAAAAAAAAAAGGGCGAGTTGAAGTTCTTTTCTATTCTTTGTCTACTTTGCGGCTGAGGCTAAAACGTGTTGTTTCCTGGACTTTGCTATACTTCAACTATTCTACATTTACTAAGCCAAGAACTCGTATCTACCATTTTAATGTGACCAAACCAACTAAGTTTCCTGTTCTGTACACATCTACCTTAACTGTTCTTCATCTACTCACCCAAAATCTGTCATAATTCTTTCAACGTGACCATACCATCAAAGTTTACTCATATGCAGCTTATCTCTCTAGACTGTGCAGATTTAACCATTCTCTTAGGTCATATGGTACGATATAAGTCGTGAACCTGGGGAGTGTTACTTGGTTGAGAAACGTCCTGGTAACGGCAACCAGCTCCCCGGGGGGAATAAACGATTAAACGATAGACACATGGATGATAGAACATCAACGGGCCGATATGGCGTCGACTAAAACCAGCTGGCATGGGTCTCTTTTTGAGTCTTCTTTGCGTCATTATGGGAAGCGTTTCCATCGTCGGCAGTAAATGGTGATGACCACTTTCCTGAAATGAATGCTGTTGCCGCAGATAGAACGCTTTTTTTTTCTTTTCAATTTTCATCATAAACAAGGCACAGTGCCACTTTGAAGTAGGAGGCTAATATCTGGGACATACGTTTTAGGGATATTATGAAGGGAGGTAGGCAGCAAGATGTCTGTTCACATTACACTTGAACTTCTGCATGTCAGTACTGTTGGGAAAGTAGGATCCTGGAAGGGAGTTCCAAAGTCTAGCAGTTCTGGGGAAGAAACTATTGGAGTAGAAGGCTATCTTACACCTAGGGATCTATACTGTGTAGGGGTGGGATTTAGCTGCTTGTTGGGTTTGCCGGGAGTATTTATGTTGAGAGGGTACAAGTGCTTGTAGTTCCTCAGAGCATTCACCATTAAAATACTTGTAGAACAGGCAGAGAGATGCGACATCTTGTCAATGGGACAGAGGCTGAAGCTTAGATGACAGTTCAGGACCTATCAGGTTAGCAGCCCTCTTTTGAATCCTGTCCAGGAGTGGGAGACTAGTAGTAGATGCCCCAGCCCAAATGTGACAACAGTACTCCATACATAGACGAATGGTACCCTTATAGAGGTACAGGATACTTTCAGGCGTAAGTAAAAAAAAAAAAAAAAAAAAAAAAAAAAGTAGTTTTCTAGCACATTAAAAAGAGCCTACCTTCTTCGCAGCAGCCTTGAATAAATAGTGAACAAAGGCATTTTTATAAAAATATTAGCGAGGGGTACCCGGCGTTGCTCAGGTGTTTGGAGGTGTGTGTGTGGGGGGGGGGGGGTTAAAAAAAAAGTAAGTATTAGGATCGAACCTGAACCGTTGAGGCAAAGTTGTGAAAAAAAAAAAAGTGCAACGTTAACCATTGACCCACCACGACATGCTTACAGAAACACGTTTGAATTTATTTAATTACTTGGATTCAGCAGGTGCTCGTTTTAATGAGTTAATGAGGTCAAGTTTGACTGCAGGATTTTATTTACTGCTGAACGCCCCCCCCCCCAGATGTTATAGGAAAAAAACTAACCCACATGCGGCGAGCGACAAATATTGAACATTTATCTTCCCGAAATCGAGCAAATTAAATAGACAGGCGAGCTTCGTTGTTAACTGTGAGATATTACGATTTATATGTGATATAAAAAGTTTTAAAAAGTTGTGAAGCAAGCGACCGCTTCTCTGAAAGAAGCCTTTTGTAGACACACAGGAAAAGCGAACGCACATACATACATTTTCGCTTTTATATTTATAATAAAGATAATTCTTTTATTTAACACTGGATAGTATATTCAGTTAAGACCTGTTGAGACCAGACGCGTGCAGGCAAACTACTATGAGCATCCGTTGTGCACAAGATCCAATCTTCGACTGTTTAAAACAATACAATTTAATTCTCCTCTCTTTCTTCATTGAAAAAGAAAGAAAGAGAATGAAAGAAAGAGAGAAAGAGAGACATTCGTACATAACATTTGAACATTAGTTTTTGTAGGCCTCGATGACGAGTTCTTTTGTGTTTGACCTTTTCAATATGATGTCTCGGATCATTTTGACTTGCTTGAATATTGCAAACAACTATCACCCTTGGCTCAAATCAAACCTGATTGACAACAGTTACTGAGGCCGTCATGTTTTCTTTCCCCAATAATAACGCCTTTCTTTCTTGCCTCCCCACAAGCACAGTCAGGCACACATTAGGTATAAAGTTTATTAATGTAGAAGCCTCCGATCCCCCCAAAAGGGAGCTTCTTCATTGTGCCACAAGCCTTCTTTAAAGACTCATATTACAAATCCATTGTATTCTCGTACCATTTCTTCCCATGCAACACATATCCTCAACCCTCACTGGCCAGATTTTACTTTCATACATCGTTATATGAAAGTTAATAGTTCAAAGTCAAATCAAAGTGAAATCTTCTATTAGTGTATATCTACCAGTACTGGTACGATTAATCCAACCTGAAAAAATCAAAACTTTTGTGCCTATATTCCGATGCCAAAAACGATTCATTTAATTGTACCTTTTAAAACTTAATTTTCCACTAAAGATAAAATGACAGATTTATTTGTCGATGTGAAACTAAAATCCGTAGAACACAAACGTATTTTTGCGTTTGTGAAAATTTATGCAAAGATTTTTATGCTAATCCGAAAATTAAAACATTATACAGAGTTAAGTGATAAAATTGTAGCCCTAGAAAAAACGACATGATTCCATTTCTGCTTGGCTTTTGGTTGCAGACCATCTACTAGTTGGCCAGTTGTGTACAAATCCGAAGAGCGATAGGAGCCTTCTATCATGTCTGAAAGTGACACAATGTTTAATGAGCGAGATCGGAGATGCGCCGCTGTACAACTCATGCTCTCTACCGATCCAAGTTATGACAACAGGACCATTACCAGCACCTTCAAAATGCAAATCCAGACGGTTCAACACTTGAGAGTACAGCTCCACAAAGTTTCTGACCTCAATTATGATCTTTGGTGTGGTTTCATGTTAGGGTCACATCATGCCACCTCACATCTTCAAAGTCGACTTGAAAGTCAACACCAAAGTGTATCTGGATGTGCTGAAGAGTGTGATGATCCCCTGGCACAATCAGATGGCTGCCGGCAGACCCTGGGTGTGGCAGCAGGACTCGGTGCCAGCTCACAAGTCCAAAGAGACCAAGGCTTGGATTCAGAAGAAGTGCTACAACCTGAACCTGTTGGACTACTTCATTTAATCATATGTCGAGAACATCACCAACATGACCTCCCACAACACCAAAGCCAACCTGATCGCCGCCATCTGCCGAGTATTCACTGAGCTCCCACCTAGCTTCTGTTGGCACTTGTGGAAAAGGCATGCTCCCAGTTCCGGACCCGGATCAAGGCAGTGATTGAGACTGAAGGTGGCTACATGAAATAGATGTCAGCTCTACTACATAATCAAGTTACCTGAATTGATTTTTTCAATAAAAGTTTTAACATAAAGCTGTAGTGTTGTTTTCTTTAGGATGACATTTTCCAGCCTGTAGTTGATGAAGCAGTATTTGTTGTATCAGGGCTCACATCTCTGTTGATTTTAACAGTCGCAGTGTGATGTGATCTTTTCTCGTCCCTATTGAGATTGCTGTGTTCAATAATGAATGGACCTTGTAGGAGGCATTTTTATTTTATGACTCTGAAAAAGTGACAGTCATTCAACGAATTGGTTGATGTCACAGCAATGGTTCGATGCATTGGTATCTGATGACATCAAATTCATCCATTCAAATAGTGTCTTGCTTGCTACAGGCATTGATGGCTATGACTCTCCGTCTATCTCTCTCACTCAAGGCATTCATGAATTCATTGTTGCTCATCATTCACAACCCTACTCACACTGTTTTCTCAGAAGTGTTTTGATATATCGCCACAGCTTTCTTTGCAGTTGTACAGGCAATATGTTACAGTTTCGTTCTGTCCGAGCAGTGCCTATACTGGGTGATTGCCCTAACCATTGTACCCAAAGCGATCTTTTTCCCAGCATGAGATACAAAACCATGAACAGAAATATGATTATTCCTGATTGCTTCTGTATTACATCAATCACCTTCTTTCCATAACCTCATGCTGCCTAGATCGGGGGGTGGGGGGCTGAAGTGGGCTCTCGCCCTTGCCCCCAGGGTTTCCCACAGACTAGCAGAGAGAAGGAGATGCCTAACTTTCTCTTTTGACAGTAGTGCTGTCCTGCCACGCTATACAATGCCTAGTATTCCCAAATACTCACCCATTTGGTATTAGCCATGCTCAGCATTGCTTAACTCTGGTGATCTGGCAAGAACCAGCATGTCAACATGATTATGCTGTATGTCAAATTGCAGAATTAAAATTATATGATTTTCAAGCGTTAAATGGATAAACAAAATATGTGAAAATTAATGTTTAATGCTAATTTATGACAGCTGTGTAAATCTAATAAAGTATGCATAAAATCTTACACGTAATAGACAAGGGAGATAATTTCGCACAATAATTTACCAAATAATGTCAAAATCGCTCAAAATAGCTAAAATTGGTTCAAACTAGACTGAATTCTTGATAAGTCTGCATCAATATACATAATTGGCATCAATTAACCCCATTTAAATATTGATGTCTTCTGAGATAAGTTTTCTTATTTATTTATAAAATTCATTGAAATTTAAAAACAATTTTTTAGGGAATATTCTACATTGGACACTTTTTTTTTATGATGTTTGATTTTAGTCAAACAGGCTTGTAGCAAGCATTGGGGGACTTTGCTATGTTCATGAAATTTACATTTTGATTTAGGCACAGGTAGAGAGTAGGGTAAATTGTTGATAGTGATTGTAGTAGACGAGTGATTGTTGTGAAAGTCTTGCAGGGGAAGGGACCATAGATTGAAACTCGGATGAGCATTTGCCTTGAAAATAACAATAGAGCAGTGACAGACTCGCAATCTCTTCTGTGGGGAAAACATTGCAGTACAGGAAGGAGAAAAGGGCATCACATACTCAGTGTCAAGCTGATTTTAAGCCAGGATAGGTTGCTCTGAGCAACTCTGCCCCATATGTGGTTATAGTACTCAATTTTAGGGTGTTTCTTCATGTTTACGTCCTCCTCCATCTCGATTGCTCTAAACCTCTTGCATACAAACTGGTTATCCTCTCTGAACCGTTCACTACATGTTTTTTTTTTGTTATAGAAGTCGCTCCAGACAAGGCATGAAGCCACTTGATGTAATAAACTAATCTATATATCTATAAAAGTGAACATGTCTGTGTGTGTGTGTGTGTGTGTCTGTGTGTGTGTCTGTGTACATTTCCCTACGCAATAACTCTGTCAATTCTAAGTCTACAGACTTAGAATTTGATATACAGGGTACTGAGATTTGGGAAAATCTTTGTAATCCATTTTCGGGCAGAATTCGGCTGTCAAATCGGTCAAAGTTCAACGATCTGACCTTTGAGAACTCTACCAAACTCCTCCGCCAATTTTGGGTCTAAACACTTGAAATTTTAGATATAGGTTCCTTGGGCATGGATCTAACTTAATAACTTGATTTGAGCCCCAAACAATAAATGTTAAGGGGTCATAATAGGGGTCAAAGTTAAAAAAATTGACCGCTTTTTTTTTTCTCAACATACACTTCCAAACACCCTGGCAACGCCAGGCTGAAATGCTAGTTATAATTATAAACGTGGAATGCAAAGAAAAATAAAACGCATTATTTTCAGAATGGACAAATCAAAAAAAAAAATAGTCAATTGAGGACACATACAGATGAAAAATGGATATGGAGGAAATCTTATACCACATGAAGTCATTTGCATGTCTCTAGTAAAATGCTGGATGTTCTTTCCTTATTCAATGTGACGTTACTTATCAAGGTCCAAAGGCCACTCGAGGATAGAGGTTGATGAGATTATCAGTTAAGGATGAACAATGCATGGAGAGGATTTGAAATGAGATTAGGGTTAAGTGGTTAGAATTTGATTCTTTAAGCCAGGGGTCTCCAAACTACAGCCCGTGGGCCAAATCCAGCCTGTCAAAGTCTTTAATCTGGCCCCCGGAGCTCTTATGGAAAATGGTGTTTTTTTTTTGTTTTTTTTGTTCATAAAATGATTAAAAGAATGAGGTTTTGAAGAACCAGTTTCACTAAAAAGCAAAGTTAATTAGCAAAACAGTATAAAACACGTCTAGATATTTAAAAAAATTTTTTTTTTATTTTGGCCCGTGTAGCTTTAAATCGTCAGCAATATGGCCCAGCATTCGAAAACTTTAGAGACCCATGATTTAAGTGAATGGTGCGACAAGAATTTGTTAACATTCGAGTAAGTTCCTCAAATCGGTTTTAGCAGAACAGATCTTGTAATCCTTGCACAATTCGAGTAGTGAATCGCTAAACTCTTTTCTTATAATGCTCTTTAAGGTGATTTTAGATTAAAATGTCAACGTTTTAATGGAAAATTTCCTGAGTCAGCTCTTGTAGGACAGATCTTGTACTCATTGCCCAATTTGAGTAGTTAGTTGCTAAACTGGGTGTCACGTATTTTTTTTTTTTTTACATAGTGATTACTACTTATCAAGGCCCGGAAGCCACTCAGGGATAAGGGTTATTAGATAGATATTATTAGATATATAATCTAATGTAATGACATCAGGAATGAATAGTAATTTTTTTTAATTAATTAATGAATACTAATTTTTACTAATTAATTTAATTAATTAATGAATACTAATTAATTTAATTAATTAATGAATACTAATTAATACTAATTAATTTAATTAATTAATGAATACTAATTAATACTAATTAATTTAATTAATTAATTAATACTAATTAATACTAATTAATTTAATTAATTAATGAATACTAATTAATACTAATTAAATTAATTAATTAATTAATACTAATTTTGAACTTCAACAGCTTTACCCACGAGCTAGCTAAACGCATTCGTTTGAGTTTGTATCCATTTTCCCAAGAAAGTATATGTCACTAGATTAAACAATGTTGCAAATATCCACTTACCTACTCCTAGGGACGGATTATGATATACTTTTACTCTTTAATAAGTATGTGATCGAACACTACGTGAACACTATGTAATACGCGAGGGAAATATTTTAAACATACTGACAAGATGAAAACAGTGTGAAAATATATGGATATAAAGGCCGAAAGGTCACTCGAGGATAAGAATTAATGAGATCCTCAGTTGGACGATGAACAAGACAATGAGAGGATTATTAACAGTGAAAATATATAAGTCCATAGACCAGGGTTTCCCAAAGTAGGCTCCAGGGAGTGAGGCTGAGGGGCTCCGGAAGCCTTTTCTTACAGAGAACTAAATGCTTTATATGGAAAAATTAAATAGCTGAAGACATTTAATTATTGATTTTTTTTACTTGAAAAAAATACGATACATAACTACAGAGTTTCATGAAAAAGAAAATGAAAAAATTAACAAAAAAATGCAACAATTTTTGATTAATCAAAAACAAAAAAAAATGGTTGTAAACATTCTCATTAGTTAGCGGTTGTAGTTGAATGAGTTTTTGTTGTGAATGTTTTACAGGGGAACAGATCTTTGGGAACCACCTTGTATGTAAGAATTTTTATGTAGAATTGTCTTGAATAACTCGTGCAGAATGGAAACTCGTGTCGCTTCATGGAACAAAAAACAACCGAAATCTGACGAAAAAATATTCATCTAATATCTCGCAGTAAGAGCATACACCCCCTCCCCTCACCCTCCATCCCGGGCACCCTCTTTGAAAGACTCGGCCTGGATGAATTACTTTGATCAAACCAAACAAATCAAACACCTGTTGTCGAGAATCTTTGAGAATATGTTAAAGCAACACCTGGAAATAAAAAAGAAAAAAAACGTAGCAGGTCGAATGTTTTGTTGTTAGACCTTTTGTTTCAGTGAGTGTAACACAGACAGACACCGTCTATCTAGATGTTTTTTTATTTTTTATTTTTTTTTTTTTACAAGGGTGTCACCACTTATCAAGGCCCAGCCCCAGAGGCCACTCGAGGATAAGGGTTAATATGTATACATTAGTCATTGTGATTTTAGCATAGTAAACAGTGGGAATTTTGAAACTTGGATTACTTAGGGGGACGATTCAATTAGAACTTGTTCACATTGGACTTTTTCTTTTTTTTTTTTTTCATAGGTATCAACTCATTATCAAGGCCAAGAGGCCACTCAAGGATAAGGGTTAAAGAGCGTACAGTAGAAATTGATGTATCTAGCTGTAACTGTATGTACATGTATACGTGACTGACATATATATGTGTGTGTGTGTGTGTGTGTGTGTGTGTGTGTGTGTGTGTGCATACATATTTGAGTAAATAAAATAATTGGAAAATTTTAATTTCAGCAGTATATACATACATAATACATATATATATATATATATATATATATATATATATATATATATATATATATATATATGGTAATTAGTAAAACCTGAAAACCTGAAGAGAGTGATCAATACTATTGTAGAGCAAATAAGCGTTTTATTTTTTATTACCGTTTTATCTGTTCATTTACATATGTTTCGGTTGCCGGACCATATTTACGATCCTGCAGCCTCGTCAGACCTTACAGAAATGGCTATTATTATTTGGAAGAACGATTTTAAAAGTAATATGAGAGAAAAAAAAAAGAGGAAAAAAAGAAAGAGGGGAAGAGAAAACAAGAGGGGGGCGGAGATCAACAATAATTAAGTTTTGAAGTTTGAAATACATTAGATTGTAGTGTGTGTGTGGGGGGGATTAGTAAATTCAGCAAAGCGTGGGTGAAGGTGTAGTGATATAGGGAGTGGGAGGGGGGAGATAAAAGGGAGGATAAGGGGAGGAAGGGAGAGGAATTTCAATTTTGGGTTTTAAGATTTGGCTGTATTTAGTAAAATTGTTTAGCTATACACTGGAGTATATGGATTGATGGGAGGGAGAGAGAGGGAGAGAGAAAGGTTTAGTGAACGTGGCATATGCGTTTGGCAGGGTTTCATTTTAGAACGCTCGCAGTGACCTCGGCAAGTCCAGACGTACATCCACATCCGACAATGAATTGTTTTAGGCAGAGTGAATACATATGCCAATACACGTGCACATACGCACGCATACATACTCATATAAACACGTACATGCATATATATATATATATATATATATATATATATATATATATACACACAAATACACACGTATATATAAAAGTATATCAACATATATGCATACAACCACATATGCACATACAAATATATACAGAGAGTATGCGGAAACATACATGCCAATAAATGCGCACACATGCACACACCCATATATATGTATACACACAGACATGCATATACATATATATACATATATACACATATATACATATATATACATACACACACATACCCATATATATATACATATATATATATATATATATATATATATGCACAGATATACACATACTTACATACACATATGCACAGACATATATCTCCAGTAGGGTATTGATGCATATATACATACATACAAACACACACATGTACACATACATTCATACACTTATATAATAATCTACTTATCCATGAATATATACATACATATACAGACATACACATATACACAGGTATGTGTCTGTTTATACTAAGTAAATAAAGTAAAGTTAGGATAAAAAATAAAAAAATAAAAGGGAGTAGTTAATAATGGGAGTTTAGATAGATGCATGATAAAATATGTTCCAATATATGTTACTAGTTTAATATTTAGGGGTCTGTATGGGTTTGCTTTGCTGATTATGGGGGTGGGGGTTAAGCTATATTGGCTTGTAAAAAAAAATTATAATATAAAATAAAATAAAACAAAATTTTAGATTTCTAAATAGAGAATAAAAATAAAGATAAAAATAAAATAAAAAAATAAAAATAGAAATAAAAATATGTGCACATACACACGTATGTGTACTTCTGAGTGTTGGTGTGTATACGTATGTGTGTGTGTATGTGCATACATGGGTCAATGTACGTATGCAGGTATGTCTATATCTGGATACATATGCGTGTATGTGTTTGTATGTACATATCTGTCTATATTTGCAATACACCTGACACTAAAAATAAGGTTAGACATAACCATTGCCCAAAACACCAAATTAGGCCCCCCCCCTATATATATGAACTTAACGAAGCCACAAGAACCCCTAACTGACTAAAACTTAACCACCACATTCATAATCTTTAACCTTTAAACGTTCAGGCACTCTGTATCGGTGAAACCACATTTAAACTCTTAGACACACTACTAACCATATAACTATAAATATAACTCAACCTAACTCTTAATATCCTAGTCTTACTAATAGCTCTTACTACTTACATTTATACGCCCGATACATATAATTTTAACCAATATATGTACAAAAAACATTTAAGGAAATAAAAGTTGATCCCTCAACTCATTCACACATTTACTGCATTTAATTTACAACCATTATTTTAGAACTCAAAAATTTTGTTTTATTTTATTTTATGTTATAATTTTTTTTTTTATTACTTCATGAGGAGTAGATACGGAAATGCATATATTAATAGATAAAATCAATAAAAATAAAAGTAAAAATAAAATAATCTGAAAGTGAAGAAAATGTTCAAAAAGGTGTTTAAAATATGTGAAGAAATAAATAAAATAAAATAAACAATAAAATAAAATAAAAAGATACAAGTTCCAGTGAAGTCTTTAGTTAAAGGTTCTAAGGCGAAGAATACTATAACTGTTTACAAATCCAACAAGGTAAAAATTTCTGGAGCATCAAGTCTCATCAAGCCAAGTTCATATATATATATATATATATATATATATATATATATATATATATATATATATATTACAAAGGTGTCATCAATTATCAAGGCTCGGAGTCCACTCGAGGATAAGGGTTAATGAGTGTACAGTAATCAATGGGATAATATCGTATTAATAGTAGTAGTGGAAATTTGGTAAATTGGATTAAGTAAGCATCCCAATTTCGAATGAGGGGTAACACTTTAGACAGAGTTAAATGATAAAATTGTCGCCTTAGAAAAGACGACATGATTACATTTCTGTTTGATTTTTGGCTTGTGTACGAATCCCAAGAGAAAAGAGCATCCCCCACTAGGCTATGAAGTCTATTTTGAACTCTGTAGAAATTGTTGAAGTGCTTCATCTGTTGGGGTCCATTGAGCCTTCTTTAGTTGCTTTGGCTTGGGGAGTTCTTTTGGCATGGCCTTTTTAGCTTCCGGCTTTGCAGTTTCAGTTTTTTTGCCTCCTTTAGCAGATTCCGTTGAAGCTTTCTTCTTCGATTTCTCTGTTGCTGCAAATGGGACATTTCGTTTCTTCTTAAAAACAGGCAGAGTGTTTTCTTTTAGTTCGAATATTGCTAACGCCTTTGCACATTTTCCTAGTCCTGGTGAGAATACTTCTGGAAATTCCTCTTTTAACTCGTCCTTCAGTTGTTGCGCTTATGTAAATGAGTCTTCTACCCTATGACAGAATTTATTCATAGGTTGGTCCCACAATTCGAATCACTCTATCCAGTCAGTACCAAAGAGGTTTTAGGGTTAGGGTTAGGGTTTTTCAGACGTCCTATGTACATAAACTTTCACTTTTTTAGTAACACCGTTTAAGGTCACCAGGAGTGTGAGCTCTCCCTCAAATTCCACTTTATCGCCTGTCACAGCTCGAGCTAATTTGTTTGTCTTCCGCATGGTTGGTTTCCTTAGCCTTTTCCATGTCTTAAGGTTAATGATGGACAGGTCTGATCCGGAATCCAATTGTAGATGCACAGTTTTATTTGTGATGCTAACTGTGACATATTTACGCCGGTTGTTATTCGAATTCAAGTTGGATCTAGTCTGTTGGACGTTGTTCTTGACCTTGTTCTTCCTGCACTGGGTAGCTTTGTGACCTTTCCTGCCACATTCGTTGCAGTATTTATGTTTGTAAAAACATTGACTCGACCAATGTTTCCCACCACAGCGATAACACGGGCTTGTAGGAGATCCGGGTCTTGTGACTGGGTGGTACTTATTAGGTGTAGCCTGAGTTTCCAGCTTTGCTTCTTCGGGGTAAGTATTTTTCTGGTCTGAAGTTCGTCCTTCTAATGAATGTTGCACCTGACTCCTTGACGTGTCTCGAGTTGTTTCTTACGCAGACTACCCATTGACAATCCTCAGCTAACTTCTGGAGGGTGAGGCCCTGTTTGCTCTCACATCTAGAGAGAACAGCGTTTTTGGATGAAACTAGACCTTGCGCAAAAATTAAACACTTGAAGTCATCTGCCGATCAGTCAGACAGACGGAAATCATCACAGTGTTTATTTACTACTGACGCGAAGGTCAGGTAATCATTGTCACTGCTTTTTTGCAGGTTAAAGCACTTCCATCTTCTATGAAAGAGCATAGAATTCGGGCTGAACAGTTCGGATAAAAGTTTGACCACTTTAGAAAGTTCCAATTCACTCGTCTTTCTGAGGAGAATATAATCCACAAACTTGCTATGTTCTGTGGTCCCTAATTTCCTCAAAAGTAGGCAAACTTTCTTAGCATTGCTCCACTCTTGACAATCCACAGTGAATAGGTCCTCATATCTCCGATAGAAAACGGCAAACATCCCTTCCAACTCCGGTTGGTAGTTGAACATTTCTATAGCGTTCCATATTGTACTTTGGGAAAAAGCAAAACTGTTGTCCCTGTGTTCCGTTCTATCAAATATTTTTAACAATAGCTCTTCTTGTCTTGTTGTTGAAGTAGCATTCTCTCCTCCAACGCTTGTTGCCTTTCTTGAAATTGAAGCTGTTTATCACATTTAAATATTCCTCAGCCTTCTGCTGTTGGTTCATCTGAGTCTTGATTAGCTGTATTAATACTGCTTTAATGCCCTCTATCTTTTAATGCACGAGAAAAAAATTATTTCCGTTTTTGACTGGAGAAGAGAGATAAAATAATAAAAAAACAGAAAATGTCCTTTCCTTGAGTGTGTGCGTATGAGGAGGTAACAATATATCCCTTATTTCATGGTAAAAACCTTAGAGATAATCCAATATGAGGGTGGACAAAAAAAATTTTTTACTTGCGAAACAAAAAGAAAAAAAAAAGTCAGCTGTGATACCATACAGTTGCAAAAGAATAAAAATAATTGTGGAATTGTTTGGCAGTTAACCAAAATGGCTGGGTTTTTTTTCATGTGTGTGTGTGTGTGTGGGGGGGGGAGTTGTCCCCACGCAGCAGAAAAAAATTTTCCACTTTAGAACCGACAGTTAAAAATAGAATATTTCAGAAAATTCCACTCAATGAACAAAATATTTCCTTTCAGTTTAAGTAAAACGAAAGGGGGGAGGAAAAAAACATTTCTTTCTCGTTAAAATATTGCATAAAGTAAGCAGCAAAAACAAAGGTAAAAAAAACCTTTTCATTTCATTTGAAAAAATGTTCAAATCTGCATACAAATAAACAGTCGACATTGTTCTTGCAGTGAAAATTGGGTCAACATTTTTCCTTTTTTTTGCTTTCGATAGGCAACCAAATTAATTTTTAAACATTATAAAAATGCGGTTCGTACAGTTCTTTTCAATTTAAATATAGAGACAAAATATTACTTACAATTGCGTCGAGAACATTGCCATGCGTTCGTTTTCTTTTTTTATTTTTAGGCTTTTATTTTTAGAACGTAATTGCCAGTCAATTTCTTAGCTTTTAAATCCGAAGTTCTTTTGAAGTCAATAAGAATTTTTTTTGTGGAGTTAGCCTGTGTGAAAGTCGAATCTGTCGTCGCCAGTTGTTATAGGGTTAAATGTTAATAAACAAAAGGAACACAGGACTTTTAGGAAAACACATGTATTCACATATATTACAGGCAAAACGAGTTGAGCAATATCATTCCTCAATGGTGGGGCATGTGCACATGATCTCCGTGGCCGAGTGCCAATTTCTCACTGCTGGGCGTCGGTACTCGATACCGGAAGTGACGTCATTAGAAGAAGTGACGTCATGAGATAATCCCATGGAGGGGCGTCTCCAACACAAACACTTCATTCTTTTTTTCAACTATTTAATATTTTCTCTTTCTCTCTCTCTCTCTCTATCTTCCCCCCGTAATCTCTCTCTCTACTATTATATAAAAGTCACTTTGTGTGTGTGTGTGTGTGAGAGAGAGAGAGAGAGAGAGAGAGAGAGAAAAAGAGAGAGAGAGAGAGAGAGAGAGAGAGAGAGAGTAAGTTCTTCATAAGTTCTGAGACAGTTGAGTCTTTGTTTTGTAAATTTCACACAAATTTAATTTATATTTCTGGCAGTGTTCTTAGATATGTTTCATACAGAAATTCATCTGATAAGTGTCCAAAATCGAAAAAATTTGATGTTAAAAATAGTCTTTCTTCTCTTATAAATAAAAAAGAATTTTTACAGGGGAATATTTTATGTTACACCGATGTAACCTTGGCCGGTGTAACATAAGATATTTCCTGATAAAATTCTTCTTTTTTTTTTAATCTTTAAGAAAAGAAAGACTATTTTTAAAATCGTCCAGTCCAAATATCAGCTGACGTGATATTGTAAACAACCACAGACGGAATTTGATAAACAACATTATCATTATTATTTTTTTAATTATTATTAATTTTTTCAATTATTATTATTTTTTTAATCATCAATATTTTTTTTAATTATCATTATTTTTTTTAATTATTAATTTTTTTTAATTATTATTATTTTATTCATTATTATTATTTTTTTTAATTATTAATTTTTTTTAATTATTATTATTTTATTCATTATTATTATTTTTTTAATTATCATTATTTTTTTAATTATTAATTTTTTTAATTATTATTATTCTTTTAATTATTATTATTTTTTTAATTATCATTATTTTTTTTAATTACTAATTTTTTTTAATTATTATTATTTTTTTAATTATTATTATTTTTTTTACAAATTAGTGCAGTAGGCAAATTATTCCTCATGATATATAATAATCAATAGAGTATTGATTCTATAATAATGCATATGCAATCTGCATAAATCAAAATATCATGTTTAAGCGTATTGTATGACCGAAAAACACTAGTCTGTAAATAAAGCATGTGTGTTTCCATTAATTTCGATTTATGTCGCAAAAATATTAAATGAAGGAAATATTTTTTTTGTCTACTAAAAGTGGAAAAAAACCTTTCCTTTATTTTCATTAGTTATCAAACATAAATCTGCACACGTAATTATTGAAGCGAGCCAGACACATATATCTTTATATTTTATTGATTTTAATTAACGTTTCAAGTATTTCAAGTAGAGATGTTTGTGAATCGATAACAAGCTTGATCTCCCCCTCTCTCTCCCCCTCCCCCCCTCTCCCCCCTCTCTCTCTCTCTCTCTCTCTCTATATATATATATATATATATATATATATATAGTAATGTGAAATTATACTTATGGCAAGTAATCAACAGAGATGTGTTTATGTGGGAAATCTTCATTGTATGGATTTCCATTTTGCGGTTGTATATATATATCTATATATATATATATATAAAAGTGAAAGTGAAAGTGTGTATGTGTGTGTGTGTATGTGTGTGTGTGTGTGTGTGTCTGTGTGTATACATTTCCCTACGCAATAACTCTGTCAATTTTCAGTCTACAGACTATAAATTTGATATACAGAGTACTGAGATTGGGGAAAATCTATGTGATGTGTTTTCGGTCAGAAATTTGTCTGTAAAGGTGTCAAAGTTCAACGATTTGACCTTGAGAACTCTACCAAACTCCTCCGCCAGTTTTGGGTATAAACACTTGAAATTTTAGGTATAGATTCCTTTGACATGGATCTAACTTAATAACTTGATTTGAGCCCAAAACAATAAATATTAAGGAGTCATAATAGGGATAAAAGTTTTTAAAAATTTGACCTTTGTGGTCTCTATCAAATTACTCAGACAATTTCTGGTCTAAACATTTGGCATTTTACATAAACGGTATTCAGAGATAGGGCAAGCTTTTTAATCGGTTTGGGTCGAAAATTTGAGCTACAAATATATAAATGTATGTATGTATGTTTGCATGTCTGCCTAAAACTTTCGACAGAGGCGACGAATTTTCACAAGATCAGTATCGTTTTGAAGCTCAACTCTTCAGACGACAAATACCGAAAAATTGGCTAAAAATATAAATTTCTTCACCCTCAACTGGGCACTTTTCTACAGGACGTGGGTCGCTTTTTTCGTCGATATTTTCGAAAGATTTTCTTTTAAATTATCTAGCCTTAATTTAAACCTACGTCACTTCCGGTTTGGCATAACAGCAAAGACGTCACGTTTCTTTCACTTTCTTTTCTTCCTTCATGGTACAGGTTCGAGCCTGCCTTCCTACTACTACTTTTTTTTTTTTGCACAACACACACCTCCAAACACCCGGGCAACGCCGGCAACACCCATGCTAGTATATATATATATATATATATATATATATATATATATATATATATATATACTAGCAAAAGTACCCGTTGTTGACTGGGTTCAAAAACAGCCTACAGAAAATGGACTCTGATTTATGAAAGTATGATAGGTTATGAAAAGGAATGGTTGTAAAGAGATAGCTTCGAATTTGGGGTTATCAAAACCAAAGCAAAATATGATGAAAGTAAAAATAAAATAGATTAACCCCATAATTTATTATACCATACCTGTTCACACTGAAACACTTATCACAATATTCTGTGAATCTATATTAAAAAACTTGTTAAACTGTGTGGCATATTTCAATTCTATGGAGGTCAGGTGCAAACGAACACCCCATAATTTTATTAGAACATATTTCTTCAAACTGAAACATAATTATCAAAGTATACTTACACAGATAGATATGAAAAGTCTTTATTAAAGTTTGTGCCTATTTCCATTCTATGGAGGCCAGGCGCGAACGCAGACCCCACAATTTTATTATATCATCCCTATTTAAGTTAAAACATACTTATCAAAGTATTCTTATGTACATCTATATCAAAAACACTTGTAAACGTTTTTTTTTTTTAATTTTTAACTTTTTTATTTCCATACTTTGTAAACCAGGCGTATACGCAGACCCCACAATTTTAATGAATGATCATTGTGCCAGATCAAACATACCCATTCCTGTATCTCGATACATCTTCTATCATTATATGTAATCAGTTTTTTAAAATAGTCAACCATATAGGAGCCTATTCGTGACCACACACACACACACACACACACACACACACACACACACACACACATTCAGCTTTATATTATAGAAGATATATATATTTATATATATATATATATATATATATATGTATGTATATATATATAAATGTTTAAAGGTACAAAATTTATATAACGATTTAAATAGAATATACGGAAATATCTGGAGAGCATCAGACAAGCCCAAACTATTTGCAAAGAACTTTGCAGCTAATTCTACCCTATGCAACGAAGGCCATCAACTCCCCATATTTCCTCCTATAACACAGAACACGCTAGGTAACATACAAATATCTGTGCATGAGGTCGCCAAACTAATCAAGAACCTTAATTCCAGTAAAGCTACTGGCCCTGACGGCATCCCAATTATAGTGTTAAAAAAGCTTCAACCAGAACTTGCTCCCGTACTTACGAAACTGTTTAAGCGTTGCCTTAAGGAGAAGTGCTTTCCAACACCCTGGAAAACCTCATCAGTATGCCGTGTATAAGTCATCTCCCTCTCAGTACAGACCAATAAGTCTCCTGTGTGTTATGAGTAAGTTGCTGGAATCCATATTAAATAGTGAAATAGTCAACCACCTCAGCAGAAACAACCTTCTTAGTGACACGCAATATGGTTTCCATTCTGCAAGATCTACCGCAGATGTGCTAATGGTTATATCTCATAGGATTAGTGAATCTCTTGACAAAGGCTTCCTTTCTAGGGCAATCGTTCTTGACATATCAAAGGCCTTTGGCAAGGTATGGTATAAAGGCCTACTTCACAAGATTTCCAGCTACGGTATAACTGGAAATGTTTTCTCAATCATTAAATTATTTCTCTCTGATAGGTTCATAAGAGTAGTGATCGATGGACAAAAATCAGAGGCCTGCAGTATTAATCCTGGGCCCAACTCTCTTCCTGATCTACATCAATGATCTCCCTAAACACATACTTAAATCATTCGTTTACATCTATGCTGATGACACGATCATCTATGGCAACACATCAAAGGCTGTAAATGACAAAGTTCTCTCTGATTCTCTCTCCTCTGATCTCGAGCATGTGGTTCAGTGGGGGAAGACGTGGCTGGTTACCTTTAATGCATCTAAAACCAAGCTCCTATCTTTACATCAGCAACGCTCTGATCCCCATCTGGCATCAATTAAAATGGATGGCTCTCGTCTAGGAGAAGCCCCATGTTTTGACAAGCTTCTGGGCTTGACCTTCAGTCCTGATCTGAAATAGAACACGTACATAAAGTCTGTTGCCAAGGTCGCTGGAAAGATGGCGGGATCCTTCTACTGCTCTAGAAGATATCTCACTACTGATGCAATTCTCTATCTATATAAAAGCCAGGTATGTCCAAGGATGGAATACTGCTGCCATATCTGGGCAGGAGCTGCTAAAAACAGCCTATCCTGCCTTGACAGAATACAAAATGGACTTCGTGGCTTAGTGGGGGATGCCCTTTTCTCTTCCCTACAACCTCTCTCCCACAGAAGAGACGTTGCAAGCCTATCTTTGTTTTATCGTTATTTCCATGGCAGGTGTTCATCTGAACTCCAATCTCTGGTCTCCCCTCGCCAATCTTTTACAAAACACACCCGTCTAGCTGAATCCACTGTCAAAAACTTTCCCCACACTTTATCTATACTTAAATCAAAATGTAGATTCCATGAACAAAGCTTCTTTCTTAGAACTGCACGCCTGTGGAACTCTGTTCCTTCTGCCTGCTTCCCTCCTGACTACAACTTGGATGTCTTCAAGTCCAGCGTAAACAAATTCCTGATGAATCGCCCTCTTAAGTAGACACTCTAAAATATCCACACTAACGTACTGTACTTGCAATAACCCTTATCCATGAGTGGCTTCCGGGCCTTGATAGGTGGTGGCCACCTTGTAAAAAAAAAGCATACAAAACAATAGAGAGTCTAATCTTGTCATAAACATCCTTGCAAAAAGCATTCTTTTTAAACAAAGCAAGTAGACGTCTTTGCATCTTGGCCTCGTTTTTGCAAGTATTATCCGTCAACTCGACAGGGCCAAGTTTCCGGAATTTAAAAGCATCGTTAAGAATAACTAGCATTTTCTCAACGTAATCTGATTTATCCATGATCACAACTTCTGCCCCTTTGTCTGGTTAACACATATATATGTCAGCATTTGATTTCAATGCTTTGATAGTTTTTAATTGCGTTTTATTCCAAACAAAGTCGCTGCGATCAACAGGAGTGTTGCTATATCGGTGTGCTAAGTCAACCAAACTCGATTTCATCCCAGAAATATTTTCCAAGGAATAAGGAGTATTATATTTAAGTTGAGAAAACAAAACTTCAAAAGAAGCGAGTGTTCTCTCTTTATTTATAATAGTGGTGGGAATACAGAAATCTAACCCTTTAGATAAAACTCGATTTTCGATGTCTGTGAGAACAGTTTTCGAAAAATTAAAAATATGTTTGCTACCATTATTAGGCTCACAGCCACATCTTCTTCGAACCAGAAGAGCAAGTTGTTTATTATCAATCACTGGAAGCACATTGCTTAGCATATTCATCACCGATATATAACGAACTTGGGGTCAGATTTAGATGCAAACGTGAAAAAAAAAAAGTCAAAAAAGGACAAGAAACCCTTTACTACGGACCAGAGATGATGATGGATACTAATATAAAATTCTAGCTTCTCCGTCATTTTATTAATATCATCTTGTATAAATGCACGCTCCATAGATAAGCTGGGTTTAACCTTAGATGTAGCAATGCATTTACTAATGTAGAGTGAGGCCACATCTTGTTGCAGACAAGAACGCAAAAATACTATGGAAAGGTTGGTAGATCTAATTTTGCTCCTTAACCGAATAATACCGTTTACCTTGTCAATCTGATATTGACTGTACCTCTTCCGTAAATATTTAAATAAATGTTTAGAGCTACAAAATTTATAAAACGAATTAAATAGCATGTGCGGAAATTTCTCGAGAGCTCTTTCAGCTGTCATCTCATCAGGAAAAAATCGATTGCATGCATTACTATTGAAACAAATACATTAAGAATATTGCGAAGGTGAGTTCCCTCTATTATCCTAGAAAACTACTCATACCTGAGAGTATCCTGTACCTCTACAAGTCCACCATTCGCCCATGTATGAAGTATTGTTTCCACATCTGAGCTGGTGCATCTACTACTAGCCTCTCCCTCTTGGGCAGGGTCCAAAAAAGAGTCTTCATTCTGAAAGGTCCCTGTTGTGAGTTGCATTTCAGTGAAAAGAGAAAAGGAACTGGAACAAATATTTGAAGGAGGACACAAACACGCGTGTGACGGGTATAAAGAGAAGTATATTTTATTTGGGGCAGGAAGAGGAAAAGGGATTATGGGATTACAACGTAAAAGGGAGGTAATCATAAAAGGGTCCATGATAAGAGTTATTGTACTTACTTTCAACAGTCCCACTAAGCTCCAACCCCTGTCCCATCGCCACAATGTTGCATCTCTGTTGCTGTTTTATAAATATTTTAATGGAATGTCCTTTGAGGAACTCGTTACACTTGTGACCCCTCGACCTACATATTCCCGACAAACTTACTTAGCAACAAAATCACACCTCTTCATTGTTGAGGTCTGTAAATGCCAGAAAGCTTTCTACTCTAATAGTTTATTCCCTCAAACAGCTAGACTTTGGAAATTCCTTCCTGCTACCTGTTTCTCTAACTGTGCTGATATACAGAAGTTGAAATTTTTTTGAAGCATGGTCCTAAATAGTAGCTTGTTATGTCCAATTCGTGATATGCTTTGTTACGGGTGAACGTAAGTGGAAAAAAGTAGCAAATATTTGTATGATTTGTGTGAATCGATGCCACCACTTAATGCAGTCAGCTGCAATAAACGACATCAGAATGCAAATGGGAAAGTTTTCATGCATAAAATCCTACTCGTTTGCGAAAAGAGTTCGTCGAATGAGAAAATCATTAGAAATTCTTTATTTAAGTCCTTATAAAATTATCACACGATGCCCTCACTATCTAACAATTATGAGGTTGTTTACCGAAAAGTTTAAACTGCTTGTTCGGTGGTTTGCCTTCAACCCCACTTGAGATCCAATGAACAACTGCCTCCCAAATTTCCAGACAGAAGCCACACTCGATCTGAAAATCACAGCTTTTCATATTCATGATATCATAAAACACCCGGACACCTCGAATGCGTGTAGCTCGATCTCATCCCTGCTATACTATTTAAAATAGGCTCCACTAAGGTTGCCCCAGTTCTCTCCCAACTCTTCAACAAAAGCCTTATTGAATCCTGTTGGAAAATTGCTTCTGTGGTACCTGCTTTCAAGAATTATGATGAAAGAACTGACTCACTAAATTATTGCTCCATTAGCCTCCTCCCTCTCTTCACTTCATAAGTAGTGACTCCTGTGTAAAAAAAAAAAAATTACAACAGAATAAGAACAAAAATAATAAGCGCTCTCACCCCCCTTATCCAACAAGATTATAGTGTGCATCATGCTTGTATTTGCAGAATAAAAGATTATTCTACTGTTTGATTTTCGATATAGACTTATATCTATCACTAATACTTTTAGTGATTCTTCAGATGTACAGAACTCCAATTGTATGCAAAATGTCATCTATACTAACCGGAAACACATTTTGTGATGTTGTCTAATCCAACACTGACTTCAACACATTTGTTAGAAAAGAAATCAAATTAAGTATTCATAACATCTACAACACTTGAAGACAATTCATGTTAGAGACTAAACTAGGAGTCGACAATTCATTCGACCCTGTGGGCTGGATCGTGTTATAATAATGTGTTGTGGGCCGAATTAAGCCATTAATAAAAAAATAAGGAAATTTTCATATGCATGTAACGTTGCAAATACAAATAAACAAATGAAATAAATCAATAAAAATTCAGGATTGCATTTTTATCTCCCCCCGCCTTTTTTTTGTTAACAAAAGTATTTATTACCGTTATTCTCCCAGATATCAATCATACTAGTTATTCTAGGTGCCACAGAGCTTATGAAGAAGAACCTGAAGTCCTACCTAACTAATATTCCTGGTGAACCAAGTGCAAGAGATTTTTTTTTTTTACAAAGTGGTCACCACTTATCAAGGCCCGGAAGCCACTCAGGGATAAGGGTTATTGCATGTACAATACGTTAGTGTTGAGATTTAATAAAGTGTCTACGTAAGGGGGCGGTTCATCAGGAATTTGTTTACATTGGGCTTGAAGATATCCAGGTTGTAGTCAGGTGGGAAACAGGCAGACGGAACAGAGTTCCACAGGCGTGCAGTTCTAAGAAAGAAAAATCTACGTTTTGATTTTGGCACAGGTAATGAGTGGGGAAAACTTTTGACAGTGCTTTCAGCTAGACAGGTGTTTTTTGTAAAAGATTGGCGAGGGGGGACCAGAGATTAGAGCTCAGACGAGCACTTGCCATGGAAATAACGATAAAACAAAGATAGGCTCACAACGTCTCTTCTGTGGGAGAGAGGTTGCAGGGAAGAAAAAAGGGCATCCTCCACTAAGCCACAAAGTCTATTTTGTACTCTGTCAAGGCAGGATAGGCTGTTTTTAGCAGCTCCTGCCCAGATAAAGCAGGTCCTTTCTAGCAGCTCCTGCCCAGATGTGGCAACAGTATTCCATCCTTGGACATACCTGGCTCTTATATAGATAGAGAATCGCATCTGTAGTGAGATATCTTCTAGAGCGGTAGAAGGATCCCGCCATCTTTCCAGCGACCTTGGCAACAGACTTTATGTACGTGTTCCATTTCAGATCAGGAGTAAAGGTCAAGCCTAGAAGCTTGTCAAAACATGGGGCTTCTCCTAGACGAGAGCCATCCATTTAAATTAATGCCAGATGGGGATCAGAGCGTTGATGATGCAAAGATAGGAGCTTGGTTTTAGATGCATTAAAAGTAACCAGCCACGTCTTCCCCCACTGAACCACGTGCTCGAGATCAGAGGAGAGAGAATCAGAGAAAACTTTGTCATTTACGGCCTTTGATGTGTTGCTGTAGATGGTCGTGTCATCAGCATAGATGTCAACGAATGATTTAAGTATGTGTTTAGGGAGATCATTGATGTAGATCAGGAAGAAGGTTGGGCCCAGGATGGACCCCTGAGGGACTCCAGCATTAATACTGCAGGCCTCTGATTTTTGTCCATCGATCACTACTCTTATGAACCTATCAGAGAGAAATAATTTAATGACTAAGGAAACATTTCCAGTTATACCGTAGCTGGAAATCTTGTGAAGTAGGCCTTTATGCCATACCTTGTCAAAGGCATTTGATATTTTTTTTTTTTTTTTTTACATAGGCATCACCACATTATCAAGGCCAAGAGGCCACTCAAGGATAAGGGTTAAAGAGTGTACAGTAGAAATTGGACATTATAGTAATCATTAGTAATGAAAATTTGGTAAAGTTGATAACTTATATGGAACGGCTCATCAAGAACTTATTTACGTTAGACTTGAAAACAACCATATTGTAGTCAGCCGGAAAGCAGGAAAACGGAAGACAATTCCACAGGCGTGCAGTTCTAAGAAAAAAGCTTTGTTCATGGAATCTACGTTTAGGTTTAGGCACAGATAAAGAGTGGGGGGAATTATTGATAGTGTTTACAGCTAGACGAGTGTTTCTTGTGAAAGTTTGGCGAGGGGGGACCATAGATTGAAGCTCAGTTGAACACTTTCCATGAAAATAACGATACATCAGAGAAAAACTCGCAACATCTCTTCTGTGAGATAAAGGTTGCAAGGAAGAGAAAAGGACATCTCCTACGAGGCTACGAAGTCTATTTTGAACTCTATCAAGGCAGGCCAAGTCCTTTCTAGCAGCTCCTGCCCAGATGTGGCAACAGTATTCCATCCTTGGACGTACCTGGCTCTTATATAGATAGAGAATAGCATCAGCAGTGAGATATCTACTGGATCGATAGAAAGATCCCACCATTTTTATAGCGGCCTTGGCAACAGATTTGATGTACGTGTTCCATTTAAGATCAGAAGTAATGGTCAAGCCAAGAAGTTTGTCAAAACTTGAGGCCTCCTGAAGACGAGAGCCATTCATTTCAATTGATGTCAGATGTGGATCAGAATGTTGATGATGTAAAGAGAGGAGCTTGGTTTTAGATGCATTAAAAGTAACCAGCCATTCTTTACCCCATTGTACTATGTGCTCAAGATCAGAGGAGAGAGAATTGGAAAGAACTTGGTCGTTTACTGTCTTAGATGTGCTACCATAAATGGTAGTGTCGTCAGTATAGATGTCTACAAATGATGTAAGGATGTGATTTGGAAGATCATTAATGTAGATCAGGAAAAGAGTTGGGCCCAGGATGGACCCCTGAGGGACACCGGCATTAATACTGTGAGCTTAAGATTTTTGCCCCTCAACTACTACTCTTATGAACCTATCAGAAAGAAATGATTTAATAATTGAGAAGACATTTCCAGCAATACCATAGCTAGAGATCTTATGAAGTAAACCTTTATGCCATACCCTATCAAAGGCCTTAGATATGTCAAAAGCAATTGCCCTAGAAAGGTTGCCTCCGTCGAGAGATTTGCTAATCCTATGAGATATAACTGTAAGCACATCTGCTGTAGATCTAGCAGAACGGAAACCATATTGAGTGTCACTAAGAAGGTTATTTTTGTGTAGATGGTTGATTACTTCTGTATTTAACACAGATTCCAGCAACTTACTCATGACGCACAGGAGACTTATTGGCCTTAAGACAACGTTTAAACAGTTTTGTAAGTATGGGCGCTAGTTCAGGTTGAAGTTTTTTGAGTACTATAATTGGAATACCGTCAGGGCCAGTTGCTTTACTGGAATCAATGTTTTTGATTAGGTTGGCAACATCACGTACAGTATGTCAAGAGCAATTGCCCTAGAAAGGAAGCCTTTGTCAAGAGATTCACTAATCCTATTAGATATAATTGTTAGCACATCTGCTGTAGATCTTGCAGAACGGAAACCATATTGCATGTCACTAAGAAGGTTGTTTCTGCTGAGTTGGTTGACTATTTCTCTAATATGGATTCCAGCAACTTACTCATGACACACAAGAGAGTTATTGGTCTGTACTGAGAGGGAGATGACTTATCACCTGAATTCTTAAATACAGGGCATACTGATGAGGTTTTCCAGGGTGTTGGAAAGCACTTCTTAAGGCATTGTTTAAACAGTTTCGTAAGTATGGGAGCAAGTTCTGGTTGAAGCTTTTTTAACACTATAATTGGGATTCTGTCAGGGCCAATTGCTTTACTGGAACCAAGGTTCTTGATTAGCTTGGCAACCTCATGCACAGATATTTGTATGTTACTTAGCGTGTTCTGTGTTGTAGTAGGAAATATGGGGAGTTGATGGCCTTCGTCGCATAGGGTAGAATTAGCAACCTCATGCACAGATATTTGTATGTTAGGATAGAACGCACACTCAGGATCACAATCAGGATCCTATTTGTTATTTGCCAAAACTGGTGGGAACCAAGCTGCTGATCAGCTACTTTGGATTTAACGGACTGAGCATGAATAGTGCTCTTGCATTTTTTATTACTCTTTTACAGTGTTTGCTCGCGTTCCTGAAAGCAGCTTTAGTCTCAGTGCATCTATTACGTTGGTAGCTATGGAAAAAGTGATTTTTGTGCGTGATGGCAGCAGCATATTCTGGGGAGAACCATGGCTGGCTGTTAGGATTTTGTTGGAATTTTTTAGATGGTATGAATCGGCCTATGCCTACAATTAACCATTCAGTCAGGTCTGATACTATAGAGGACACATCCTTTTTAAACATGGAATGTAGAGGTAG
>NC_136505.1:16838617-16971117 GCF_053919585.1 Euprymna scolopes | reverse complement strand
AATGAAGAAATTAAATATTTGATTGAAATGCTAAAATAAAATATTTCATTAAAAAAATAATGAATTAAATATTTTATTTAAAATATATATAATGAAATTAAGAACGTGATTGTTTTTAGGTAATTAAATAATAAAGTTAACTATTTTATATAAAAATTAAATAATTAAACAAAATATTTGAGCTAAATAACAAAATAATTAAATTGAATATTTGATTACAACATTAAATAATGAAATTAAGTATTTGATTACAAAACTGAATGATAAAATGAAATATTTGATTTAAAATGACATAACGAATAAAATATTTTATTAAAAATATATATAATGAAATTAAATATTTCATTAAAAAATTAAATAATGGAATTTAATATTTTATTAAAAAATTAAATAATGAAATTAAGTATTTTATTAAAAAATTTAATAATGAAATTAAATATTTCATTACAAAAAAAAAATAATGAAATTTAATATTTCATTAAAAAATTAAATAATGAAATTAAATATTTGATTAAAAAATTAAATAATGAAATTAAATAGTTGATTAAAAAATTAAATAATGAAATTAAATAGTCGATTAAAAAATTAAATAATAAAATTTAATATCTCATTAAAAAATTAAATAATGAAATTAAATAGTTGATTAAAAAATTAAATAATGAAATTTAATATTTCATTAAAAAATTAAATAATGCTATTTAATATTTCATTACAAAAATAAATAATGAAATTTAATATTTCATTAAAATATTAAATAATGAAATTAAATAGTTTATTAAAAAATTAAATAATGAAATTTTATATTTCATTAAAAAATTAAATAATGAAATTTAATATTTCATTAAAAATTAAATAATGAAATTTAATATTTAATTAAAAAATTAAATAATGGAATTTAATATTTCATTAAAAAATTAAATAATGAAATTTAATATTTCATTAAAAAATTAAATAATGAAATTAAATAGTTGATAAAAAATTAAATAATGAAATTTAATATTTCATTAAAAAATTAAATAATGAAATTAAATATTTGATTAAAAAATTAAATAATGAAATTAAATATTCGATAAAAAATTAAATAATGAAATTAATATTTGATTTTAAAAAACTAAATAACGAAATTTAATTTTAGATTAAAAAATTGAATAATTAAATTTTATTTTTGATTAAAAAATTAAATAATTAAAATAAATATATTATTAAAAATATATAATGAAATTAACTATTAAATGAAAAGTAAATAGTGATGTTGAATATTTAAGAATTAAATAATGAAATTAAAAATTTGGTTGAAAAAATTTAATAATAAAATTAACAATTTAATTATAGAATTAAATAATAAAATTAAATATTTTTTTAACTAAAATAATTAAATAAAATATTTGATAAAACAATAAGATGATAAAATTAAATTTTAGATTGAAAAATTAAATTAAAAAAAACAGGCATTTTGTTGTGGAACAAGACGAGAAGATAAACTAAATTAAGAAGCAACGATCACTACATTTTGATTACAATTATTATTTTATTGTGTAGATAACGAAAACATTGCAAATATGACAACCAAACATTTTTACTTATGCATACACAGTTTGTAAATGTTAGGATGTCAAACCAGAATTAATTTTTAATTCCCTCAGCTCCTACAATTACGACCTGTTGATCTTAGAAAAGACATTCCGCGACATCAGTGATGAGATACCCAAGACATCGAGCAGAGTAGCTGGAGCTTAAAACCCATGCTTACAAAGAAATCGTTTTTTTTAATGTGTCTGGCAAAAGGAAGTTAATGGCACCACCAGCACCAGCAACAGTAACAAGAACTTTGCAATTAATTAAGGGCTACAACTCACCATATGGTTATGGTATTTATTTGCTTTCCCGCCAAAGAAAATTAGGCACAGGGCCGTTTTTTAATGTGGGGGAAAACCAGCTCCCCTAAAAGTAGAGTAAAAAGGGGGCACTCTGGTTGTAACTAAAAATAATAATTGTCCCAGTATAGAGGGTCTCCCCTCCATTGACTGGTACAAATTATCTTAAGTGCAGCATCTGCAGTACAGATACTACACTTTGATCTCGGCCTGAAGGCCAAGGACAATAGGGTATTTATTTGCTCCCCCACGAGGCCGATTTTTAATGTGAGGAGTGAAGGGGAAATGGGGACTAACTCCCCGGGGAGTAGAGGAGCTGAATAGTGACAACTGGTATGAAGGGTTGCCAATGCCCCTACATTGATCAAGGTCTTAAATGTGGGGTTACCTCCACATATGGTCTTTGCTTGTAGTATCTGCCGGAACAGATGGTATTTATTTGCTCCCCCACTGAGCAAATTAGGCACAAGGCCGTTTTTAATGTGAGGTAAAAACCAGCTCCCCTAAAAGTAGGCAAAAAGGGGGCACTCTGGTTACCAAAAATAATAATTGTCCCAGTATAGAGGGTTTCCCCTCCATTGACTGGTACAAACCATCTTAAGTGTAGTATCTGCCGGAACAGATACTACACTTTGAGATATTAAATTTTTATTCACAGGAAAAAAAATACAATAGGAAAATGAACAAAAAACTTAGGCACAAGGCCAACTCAAATAGAAGGGGGGATGGTGAGGTTGGTTGATTCATCTCATCTCTGTTGAAAATTTTAGATGATTTTTCTCTCGGCCAGCCTCTTTTATCATGGTTACCCTTTTAAATTTGTATTAACCCAATTTTAAAACATTTTTTATTGATATAAAAAAATCGCAGATACTACACTTTGATGGTATTTATTTGCTCCCCCACTGAGCAAATTAGGCACAAGGCCGTTTTTAATGTGAGGTAAAAACCAGCTCCCCTAAAAGGGGTCACTCTGGTTAACAAAAATAATAATTGTCCCAGTATAGAGGGTCTCCCCTCCATTGACTGGTACAAACCATCCCAAGTGCAGCATCCGCCGGAACAGATGGTATTTATTTGCTCCCCCACCAAGCAAATTAGGCACAAGGCCGATTTTTAATGTGAGGAGTGAAGGGAGGGGGAAGGGAAAAAGGGGACCAGCTCCCGAGAGGTGGGAAATGGGAGCTGGTTAAAGGTCAGGCATGTGGGGTTGCCCCCACATCTGGTCTTTGCTAGTCATAGCTGGTCTTTGCTAGTCAAAGCTTGCAGTATCCGCCGGAACAGATACTACACTTTGATCTCGGCCCGAAGGCCAAGAACAACAGAAAAAAGGCAAGCTATTATTAACTGCAAGTTACTAACGGCTTTTGTCTGTGTGTGCAAGCTTCAGTGGATTCGAGAATTTCATGAATCTGTTTTCTACAATACTTCCACTCCAGAAAGCAGGAGGCAAAAAAAAAAAAAAGGTGAACAATTAGGCATAGCATGGGTTTTTCACAAAAAATGATGAAAGCTTAAATAGTGTCAAAGTCTGCATATTTTTTTTTTATTATTATATTTTCAAACAAGGCACATTGCCACTTTGATGTAGGGGGCTACTATCAGAGGCATAAGCTACAGGGGTACTATGCAGGGAGTTGGGCAGCAAGATGTCAGTTCACGTTACACTTGAACTTCTGCATGTCAGGACAGTTGGGGAAGCAGGAACCCGGAAGGGAATTCCAAAGTCTAGCGGTTCTGGGGAAGAAACTACTGGAGTAAAAGGCTCTCTTACATCTAGGGATCTCTACTGTGAATGGGTGGGATTTAGCTGTTTGTCGGGTTTGTCGGTGATATTTACGTCGAGGGGTACAAGTACTTGCTGTTCGTCAGAGCATTCACCGTTAAAGTACTTGCAGAACAAATGGAGGGATGCTATTTACAAAGCCAATATACATGACGGTCACTACGAGTCATGACAGAAGCAGATTCAGTTTCAGGTGTGATGATAGGTTCTGGATAAAAAAAAAAAACTGGCTGTGTTTGGTGTGAAATCTGATGAGTTTTCAAGAAAGGCTGGTTTGACACAATCTATCACGACCGAGTCTCGTTTGCCAATAACAAATATTTATCAGTGTTTTAACACTACGTATGATCCATCATAAAGAGGCTGGAGAGGTGGGCGTACGGAGTTAATAGAGACGAAAATAAACTTTGTGGATTGAAGGTCAGTTGGATAAGAAGGCTTGGAAGTAACAGTGCATAGTGGAATATACAGTACTCGTGACATTGCAACTTTTAGATGGGCTGCATAGCCAGATCGATCTTCAGTGAAAAACTCGCCGGGTTGATGAAAATGCCTTTTTAGTGGGTGTAGTCTTCTTTAATAATAGACTGAAATCCCAAAAAAATGAGTGGTAAAGGGTTAACTCAACAACAACAAAAAAAAAAAAGTCTGAATAACAGACTTACAACAAATATGGCAATTGCATCAACCAGTTCCTACCAGAAGTGAAGATGGTTATTTGAAAATTGGAAACGATAAAAAAAAAAAACAGAATTAATAGACAAAAAAACGTCTATTTTATTTAATGAAATATGCATAAGAGAGAACTCCTAAATAACACACACACACACACACACACACACACACATTTGGTCGCTACAAACAACCATTTGACGCCATAGAAAAAAAAAAAGAAAAGACTGAGCTCTTCAAAAAAAAAAAAAAAAAAAAATTTTTTTTAAATCTAAAAGTTCCGAGCTCTCTAAAAAAAGAAGGATAAAATGGATAAATCGCATTTCAACCTTTTTGGAAAATTGTAAAAAATTTACTACAACTGGATTTATAGACAATATAAATTTGAAATGATTAAAGCGGATCGTATTTTACCAGAACAGTGGATTGTGTTAGTGGGTGGGGGTAGTTAAACTAGTCTGTTTATAAGCTAATTTTTGCATGTCAAAAAAAGGGGTTTGCAGATGTGTTCATTGACTCAACAAGTTGCGTGTCAGAAAAAGTTCAAGGTTAGGGAGGAAGAGAGAGTTTAATAAAAAAAGAAATAGAGAGAAAAACTATTTTGCTCTTGTTATCAAGCACTATCTAACAATCTGTTTTTTTTTTTTTCATCCTTGTCTATCAATTAATTCTTTTATTAAAAAAATTTTTTTTCCCCATTTTATGAACTCTTTGTACAAAAATGTTTTTTTGCATTTATAACTAGCTTTCATGGAGTGCTGTTTCGATTAATGCCAGTACTAGCAAATTTATAGCTTTGCTATAAATTTGCTATCATATCTTTCCTCTGATGGGAACACAGTCCGTGGATTAAGGAAATTTCAATATATCTTATTTGAGTATCTTGTTGAACAATAAATTCATGTAAATTATATTTTGATAATCTTAAATTTTTATTCTTATATATATATATATATATATATATATATATATATATATATATATATATATATATATATATATATATATATATAATTTCATAATTCTTTGAGGGGTACAAAATTTATTTATCGCAATCATGAAGGGAAGATTAAATTCGTGATTAAAAACGTTTAAAATATATAGTCAACTGGGTGCAGAGAGCAAAGAAAAAAAAAGGGGGGTAAGCTGACCGGTTTCGTCCTAGCTTTTCAAAGCGGTATCTAGAGATTTGGTTTGAAAAAAGAAAAGTAAAACGAGTGTGAATCGAAAATATGTACAAATGAAATCACGTTGTGTTATGTTATGTATGAAAAAAAAAGAAGAAAAAAAAATTGGGGGAAAGCGATTAAAATAAAGCAACGTTATATTACTCAAAGATTCTGGAGACTAATTACGCTCAAACCCAAAAGGCATTCCTTTTATTTACAGAGAGAACGCCTTCTCAGTTGTTATGTTACGAAGCGTATGGTGACAAGCAAAAAGAATAGACAACAGGATTAAAAATTGGACAAACTCAACAATTTATTTTCGAATAAATAACACAGAATAATAACGAGCTGTCGTTGGGGTGAAGATGGCAGATTGTTGTTGTTGCTGCTGTTGTTGCTATAAAGCGCGACGATCCCTTTGTTGTAGTAGTAGTAGCAGCGGTGCTGGTTATAATGCTGTGTTAATGGCGATAGTTGTTGTTGTTTATAAGGCGCGACGAAGCCTCCATTGTAGTAGTAGTAGCAGCAGTGCTGGTTATAATGCTGTGTTAATGGCGATAGTTGTTGTTGTTTATAAGGCGCGACGAAGCCTTCGTTGTAGTAGTAGTAGCAGCAGTGCTGGTTATAATGCTGTGTTGATGGCGATAGTTGTTGTTGTTTATAAGGCGCGACGAAGCCTCCGTTGTAGTAGTAGTAGCAGCAGTGCTGGTTATAATGCTGTGTTAATGGCGATAGTTGTTTTTGTTTACAAGGCGCGACGATGACTTCGTTGTAGTGGTAGTAGTATTGGTCGCGACAGCCGTAGCGTTGTAGTGATGGCGAGGCTGGTGGTCCTTCTGCTGTCTTTTCCTTGGCTTCGCTAAATATAGCAAGCAGGCGGACGTAGTTGTAGACAATGGTCAGTGATGAAGAAATTGCCCCCAGGTCGAGAAAACTGTGTTTCTTTTGAGTTGTTATTTTCGCTACGGTGTGTAAGGCATCTAAGCGTTCTGCCCGTAATTTCGTGGAGGTAACCATGATCATGTGCCTCGACTTTGGTGCCATGGCAGCGACCGTAGAGTGAATCCCTACGTAGTCAATTTCTCCCCAAAGCGGTCAGGAATCATGAAACTTGAGTGGTGGTCGTCACGGTGACACGTGGCGGACAGTATGACGGCGTCCTCAAGTCAAAACGAGATCTAAATCATAACAGCTCCCCCAGATCTCATTTTGACTTGAATTGTCCAGTGCGGTCATAGTTGCATGTGTGAATGGAATCAACCCATGATGAAATCCTTAAATCGTTTAGGAAGCTGGCCTCGTGTTGACCGATTCCGAATCAGGTTTGATCTGTATCCCGACGGTAGTCGAGGAGTTTCTATGTATATGGGGTCCTGCAACGCTCTGTGTGCCCCTGCCTTGGGTGGAGGCGTTGTCTCTTCGGTAGATTGACGAGTTGGTTAGGGTAGAGGAGGTAGATTGGGGGACAAATGTTTTGGTCGTGGTATTAATCGGCGGACATGTGCCCGGTGAACCCATTCACTCTCGCCGTCATCATTTTTTATCTGGATCACCATGCTGTTGGTCTTAGCAACTTCGAAGGTACTGATCCAGGGTAGGTGAGATGCGTGAGCAATAGCTGATTGAGGCCGGTGGATTAGTACCCTGTCACCGACTTGTATTGGTTCCTTATTCATGTCCTTGTCTAAATTTGGGTTTTGGGCGTGGTCAGCTGTCAGCTTCATTGTTGGCCAGCGCGACGTGTCGATGAACTTGTCTTAACAGGGCATTGACCTGCATGCCGTAAGCCGTGGGGCTGTGGTTTGTGATACTGTTGTCGGGTAATCTTGGTAAACCAATGTTGGGCTGCCGACCAGTGATTATATAGTGTGGTGATGCTCCAGTGACACTGTTGATGGTAGCATTCATTGATGAGATGACGGATTCGAGGACGTCGGTCCACTCACAGTCTCTATCTTCGCACAGCATGTATATGGCGTTTTTCATCGTGCGGTGCTGTCGTTCAATGTTGCCTGAGCTTTGTGGTCGCCAGGCATAATGTAATTCCTGCGTGATTGATGTGAGTTGGCAAAAGATCCTGTATACCTCCCCCGTGAAGTGGGTTCCGCGATTGGATGAAACAATGCGTGGTATTTCCCGGTGTCGAAGGAAGAAACTGTAAATTCCACGGGCAGCATCGATCGCACGATCTCTGGAACACGGCACAGCCGTAAGGTGTCTCCTGAAACTGTCCAGCATGGTTAGGATGTAGCGTTTCCCCTTTGAAATTGGCACCGTGACGAAATCAATGTAGATGATTTCGAACGGTCTTTCTCCACGTTTGCAGTGTCCGGTGGGCCAGTCCTTGCGTTTGCCATAGTTACCCTTCCGCTTGGCACATGTTTCGTAGGAGTTGACATACGTCTTAATGTCATGGTCCTTGCATTCCCACCAGTAGCCGGATAGATGTTCGCGCATGCGGGCGATACCTGAATGATTGACGCAGTCATGGGCCTGATGCAGGTACTTGGGACGGAGTTTGTATGGTACGACCAGTTTTGGGGAATGATTGTTGTCCCTAATCATCAAGACAGATGTGCCGGGCTCCAGGTAGAACTGGTGGATGTATTTGTTGAGTATGGGGGCCCGATGGTCATCGGGGTCGATGTTACAGTTTTTGCTGGAGTTATTCGTCTGGAGGGTTTTGATGATTCTCGACAGTGTGTTGTCTGTGCATTGTTCAGCAGCGATATTGATATGGTCGCAATTGTATTTTGTGGGGATGGTCGATGTAGAGTGATAGGCAAAGAACGCATCCACAATATTCTTGTGGTGGTGGGTGTTCTGAGGTGTGTGTGTTTCGGGGATGAGCATTGATCCATCAATTTCGTCCATACACCAAGATGGGATGTAAATGCGTAGGTCCGAACCCTGGATTCTGAATGTTTTGCCTGCAGGGTTGGCGTCAGCTGGTGTGTTATTTTTTCTTTGGCCATGACTTCTGCTGAGCATGTTGGCCCAGACATTGGATTCGCCCTCCACAAATTCCAGGACGAATTTATAGCATGCGACCTCTTCCTGCAATCTGCGGATTTTGGCATTGTTGAATACCCGCTGATCCAGATAGGTTAGTGATCTGTGATCGGTGAAGATGATGAAGGGGCGGCTGTGTAGGAAGTAGTCGAATTTTGCTATGGCCCACTTTATTGCGTATGCCTCGCGTTCAGTTGTGGACCAGTTTTGTTCCGTGGTGTTAAATATGTGTGAAGCGACTGCTATGATCTTCTTCTTTCCCCTGTCATCTTTTTGCATTAGGATGGCCCCACATGCGGTGTCACTCGTATCAGTGGTGAGCGTGAAGAGTTGATCAAAGTCAGGGAATGAAATGACAGGAGGCGAGGACAGTCGTTTCTTTATCTTATTAAAGGCCTTGTCCGCCTGCTCAGTCCATGCAAATGGTTTGCCAGCCCTATTCAGTTCATGGATGGGGGCCATGATGCTGGAAAATGTGTCCGACCTGATTTGTTCCTGTACCCGTGTCTCCAGGAATTGCCGTATCCACACTAAACGACCTATGAGGCCTTGCAGTTCCTTTTTTGTTGTTGGAGGCTTCATTTCCATGATGGCGCAGACGTATTCGGGGTCGGCCTTGAAACCCTTGCTATTTACGATGCGACCGAGGAATTTTGCTTCGTTCGCGAGGAAGGTACATTTATCCGGATTCAATTTTAGTCCAAATTTACGTAGGGCGGTGAATAGTTGCTTCAGTGCCAGTATGTATCCTTCAAATGTTTTGGCGTGGACTAGGTTGTCGTCAATGTACGAGGATATGTTGGTGCGAGATGTAACAGTGGCCAAGGCTTCAGCTATGCAGCGGGAGAAGATTTGTCCGGCAGATGTGAGACCAAAGGCGAGTTGTGTGTATTGGTAGCATTTGCCCTTCCATGTGAATGCAGTTTTGTGTCGATCACGCTCGTCGATAGCGATCTGCCAATAGCCACTGCGAAGATCAAGGGATGCAAAATATTTATTTCCTTCGCCGATTCTGTGGAACAGGTGGTCAATCGTAGGTATGGGGTAGGGGTCGAGATCGATTAGAACCTTGTTGAGTGTTGCTTTGAAGTTGGCAACTACCCGGATTGCCCCGTTCTTCTTGCAAACGGCTATTAAAACCCTTGGGGTCCTTGCATGGTTTGATGATCTCTCTGGCGGCCATGTGCATGATTTCAGCATCGACATCAGCCTCGAGAGCCTGGGCGATTGGGTGTTGCTTCTGACATCGGGATTGGCCATTGGTTGGTATTCGAACTGGTCTGATGAAGGTACCCTTTTCTCCCTTTTCGGTACCCATGATGTCGGCGAAGTGGATGATTAAGTCTGCTGTGGCCTCCAGTTCGTCGCGGTTTGGATGGTTGGGCAATGCCACACCCACATTACTCTGTAGCCAGTGTAGTTTTTCATTTAGTGTCTTGAGGCTGGACTGTGTGAGTCTAGTGGGATGATCGATGGTGTGGGCTCCAAATGTGGTATCATCAGCTGGTATCTTCTGTGTAAGAGCTGGTAGTATTGCTGCCGCGTGAGTTATCGGAGTGGACGCGAGCGTGCGTCTGAATTCGATCGTTGATTTTTGGTGGTCGATTGTGTAGGAGTCTAATGTGCTGTGACCAAGGATGCTTTGGCCGATCAGGATTGGAGATATAGCGGATGTTATCAGCATGTTGATCCCGTCGAACCTGGGTGAATCGTTGTTGCCGATGGCGATGCCACAATTAAGTTTGCCAAGGATATGGATGCTGCCGTTTATGCCTCTCACATGCACGTTGGATGGCATTATTCGACGTCTGATCTCTTCGGGTATTCGAGATACTGGCATAATGCAAGTGGAGCAGCCTGAGTCCGACATAGATATGTCCGAGAACGTAGCTCCCTCGATCATGAAATGTGCGTTGACGAAAGGTGACTTCTGCGCCGAGTGTTGATGAAAGTTAAATACGTGATGATGAGTCTGTTGGACCACGGGGTGAGCCATCACATCTCGCCCGGTCCGTATTGAAAATCCTCGGCCATGGTAGTGGGGAGAGTATCTTCCGGTGGCATATCCTTGTCGTCTGTTGCGATATATGCCTGGGCACGAGGTGGGTGCCGGTACCGACAGTTGCGTCCATGGAAGCATGCATAGCCTTTCATGTAGTTTTGGCAGATCTCAGCATCCTGATTTTGTTCATCGTCCCTGCGCGTCTGAAAATGGCCGCGAGTGCCAGTGGGTTTGGTGTTGCGCGGTGTTGTGGTATCTTTCCTTGCCTGCGGGCGGAGTGTTTGCCTGTTCACATTGTGTTCAGTTCACCTGGTCCTTTGATCAGATCGTTGTGGCCTGTTTGCGTAGTACGCGATGGGACTATCATTAATTTCATCGTCCGTTTTGACACCACAGTCGATGTACCGCTGTGCATCACTAGCTATCCAACCCGCCGTATAATGCTTATCCATTGTTTTGACGATGTGTGGGTATAAGCTCGGTGTCCAGGCTTTCACCTTCTCGCTCATTAGCATTGCACCCATGAGAGAGAAGACAGTATCTGCAGGTATTTCCCGTGAGTGGTCCGACTTAAATTTTGCCTTTATGTGTACTGCAGCCTCTCTAATCGTGTTTTCCAGTCGGCCGGCGAAATCTGTCAATCTCTCCCCATCTCGACGCTGCAAATCCCAAGCCCGGCTGAGGTGCTGGAAGTTCGTCATTTGGCTGCCGTGGGTTGTTATGAAGTATGCTTTGAGTTGCTCGAAGATAGATGTGTCGTGTTGGGAGTCCGTCATTTGCTGGAATATCCCTTCATTCAGAAGCTGTTTGCAGATTCTGACAAACTCTTTTTTGATACTAGGGTGTGTACTGATTTCCGGCTTGACGTGTATCATGTATGTTTTGTTTACATCCGTGATGAAGCGGTTAACATCGTTCCCGGGGTTGAACTTTTTTATATCCTTTACCGAATCGTGTATGGCCTGTAATCTGATCATCAGATTGTAGTTGTTGTTATTGGCTTTGGGCGTGTCGGTTAAGGTGGTCGATTTGAGGGTGGAGAGCATAATCTCTAGGTCCGCTTTTATTTCGGTGATAAGGGCCTCGTCTGGTCGTGATGTACTCGATTTTAGCTGGAGTAGTGCCGATTTCTGGTCTCTGATAAAACTTAGAAGTTCGTTACGGGTGCACCCTGAGTATTCCATTCTACCTGTCGCACGCTTCTGACACCAGTTGTTATGTTACAAAGCGTATGGTGACAAGCAAAAAGAATAGACAACACAGGATTAAAAATTGGACGAATCAACAATTTATTTTCGAATAAATAACACAGAATAATAACGAGCTGTCGTTGGGGTGAAGATGGCAGATTATTGTTGTTGTTGCTGTTGTTGTTATAAAGCGCGACGATCCCTTCGTTGTAGTAGTAGTAGCAGCGGTGCTGGTTATAATGCTGTGTTAATGGCGATAATTGTTGTTGTTTATAAGGCGCAACGATGCCTCCGTTTGTAGTAGTAGTAGCAACAGTGCTGGTTATGATGCTGTGTCAATGGCGATAGTTGTTGTTGTTTATAAGGCGCGACGAAGCCTCCATTGTAGTAGTAGTAGCAGCAGTGCTGGTTATAATGCTGTGTTAATGGCGATAGTTGTTGTTGTTTATAAGGCGCGACGAAGCCTTCGTTGTAGTAGTAGTAGCAGCAGTGCTGGTTATAATGCTGTGTTAATGGCGATAGTTGTTGTTGTTTACAAGGCGCGACGAAGCCTCCGTTGTAGTAGTAGTAGCAGCAGTGCTGGTTATAATGCTGTGTTAATGGCGATAGTTGTTGTTTACAAGGCGCGACGATGACTTCGTTGTAGTGGTAGTAGTATTGGTCGCGACAGCCGTAGCGTTGTAGTGATGGCGAGGCTGGTGGTCCTTCTGCTGTCTTTTCCTTGGCTTCGCTAAATATAGCAAACACGCAGACGTAGTTGTAGACAACGGTCAGTGATGAAGAAATTGCCCCCAGGTCGAGAAAACTGTGTTTCTTTTGAGTTGTTATTTTCGCTACGGTGTGTAAGGCATCTAAGCGTTCTGCCCGTAATTTCATGGAGGTAACCATGATCATGTGCCTCGACTTTGGTGCCATGGCAGCGATCGTAGAGTGAATCCCTACGTAGTCAATTTCTCCCCAAAGCGGTCAGGAATCATGAAACTTGAGTGGTGGTCGTCACGGTGACACGTGGCAGACAGTATGACGGCGTCCTCAAGTCAAAACGAGATCTAAATCATAACATCATAACACAGTCGAACGTGAACAGTTTCCAAGATCTTTAAATGGAATAATGAGCGAGCACGACACAAGGTTGAAAATGAGTTCGTGCCAAAGTTCGCTGCACATGACGTTTTTTTTTTACATGATCCATTTTTTCTTCTCGTCTCTTTGCCCCGTTGACTTTATTTTAAACGTTTTTAATCAAGAATTTAAGTCTTTCCTTCATGATTGCGATATATATATACTATTATTATTATTATTATTATTATTATTATTATTATTATTATTATTAAGTAATTGTAATTTATACTAAAATAGAATTCTTGCAAGAAATGAAAATAATAAGAAAGTGTATAGTATGAGGTTTTATTTAGAATTCAATTTAGGTGCCAGCATTCGACTCTAGCTTTTCAAGACGCATGGAAACCGCATGAACTGATTTCACAAGGAACTTTTTTCTTTTTATACTAACGAGCAAACACTCGCTCATGGAATGTGAAAACTAAAAAAAAATGAAAGGATATCCTCTCCACGCCTGCTCCACCATCTCCTCTGTCCACTTCTTGTAATAATTATTTTTCATTAATATATTTCAAGTATAGGGAGCTACTTTCTATTTATCCGGTATATGCAAGAGAAGCTTAGTGACATCGTTAAAAACATGTTTTACAAGGTTAATTTGAATTTTTTTAATTAAATTTATAAAATCATTTTTTTTCTGGAGATTTTCCGTGTGAGACACCTTCTTCAAAGAGGACATTTTTCTCCTCATTTTACTGGTGGTATTAACTTCGAAGGGGCGGTATAATTGACGGTTGTCGTCAAGTCTGAAATCAATGCATTTGCGTGATTTTGACATGAATTTTGAATTGAAGAGCTTGGTCACATTTTTCAAAACATTATTTCTTGCAGTGAATTTAAATTTTTTAAAAAATCTAATAATGTTATATGATGTGTGTGTGTGTGTGTGTGTGTGTGTGTGTGTTGGATACATTTTTCAATGTAATGTTTTATTGTTTTAATTATGTAGAAAATAAAAATTAAACCCTGTAAAGGGCAATAATTATGAATATCATGCGCAATCTTAAATAAGAGTTATTTCCCTTGACCATCCTCGGCTACAAAACTTCTTTTATCGTCATATATCATCATCATCATCATCATCATCATCATCATCATCATCATCATCATCATCATCATCATCATCATCATCATCATCATCATCATCATCATCATCATCATCATCATCATCATCATCATCATCATCATCATCATCATCATCATCATCATCATCATCATCATCATCATCATCATCATCATCATCATCATCATCATCATCATCATCATCATCATCATCATCATCATCATCATCATCATCATCATCATCATCATCATCATCATCATCATCATCATCATCATCATCATCATCATCATCATCATCATCATCATCATCATCATCAGCATCATCATCATCATAAAAAATAAAAAAAAAAAAATAAATAAATAAAATAAATAAATAAATAAATAGATGCTATTTATTTATTTATTTATTTTATTTATTTATTTTTTTCAGATTTCATTCCCAATTATTATTATCCTATTCATGAAACCATCCAAACAGTAGGCTATTTTTTATTTTTTATTTTTACTTTAAGGCAACAGCCTTCTTAAAATATTAAACAATGGTTAATTCAATGATAATATCGGTAGTTCGAGAAATTAATTTTTTTCGAGTAATATTGAATTCATTAATACGGATTGAAGGGCTTTTTTGGTAATGTTCCTGAAAAATTATTATTTTTTTAATTGTTACAATTTACGATGATTTATTTTTTTATTTTTTTAATAAAAAAAAGCAGAAATAAATTCATGTATTTTTTATTATTGAAAACCATAACTTTAGTAAAGGTATTTTTGATTAAACAAAATAATACATTTTCACTAAGATTTAAGTAAAAATAATGTGTTCATTATATATACTAACATTTCATTAAAATTGGTTAATTTTCTGATTTTTTTTGTGAATTCTTAAGTAAAGGATTGGTCAAAATGTTTATACATTTTGAGCGTCGGCGTTCATTTTGCATGTTACCTAGTTATCTAATAAATTTGCGAACGTTTTCAGCATCCTAAATTCTTTTTCCATTTTATGCTTAGTGAAACTGAGTTATCCCCCTTATATTAACGACGAATGGTCTTAGATTATTCTATCATGTACATTAACGGAAAATATTACTTTGAAACATTTATTGCCGCAATAAACAAATAAATAAAATACATTAGCAACAAATTAGGCACAAGGCCATTCAAAAGTGTGGAAAAATGGGTATTGTTGGTCATTCTTTGTCATCATGACTATCCTACTCTTAACTAGAATCACCAATCACCTGAATACAACATTTACTCTTGGGCCATCCTAATTGAAATTTCCAAAATCGTTCAAAATTTTTTATTGAAAATAAATATCTATACGCTAAAGTTTTACAAATCAATAAACGTTGGCTTCATGGGAAACGTTTTAAAGAGAGATAAGTAATTTCACTCTCTCTCTCTCTTTCTCGCTATATATATATATATATATATATATATATATATATATATATATATATATATATATATATATATCCTCTGGTGACTGTGGGGCGCGGTCCTTGATATGCACACTCTGCGACATCCAGAGCATGGAGACCTCTCTCTCTCCCTGGTCACTTTATATATATATATATATATATATATATATATATATATATATATATATATATATATATATATATATATATATATATACTAGCGGGAGGGGGGCAGCTTTGCTCGGACGTAAAATATACTTAAATATAATATTTTGATTTGTCTAGATTTCGTATATATTATTATGGAGGCGTGATTTCAAAAGTAAAAAAAAAAAAAGTATTTGGGTGCCATCAGCTAGAATCAGAACCGAAACTACAGCATTCAAAGCTGGTGACGTTACCACTGTACCAATGTGACACGCATATGAACTAATCAAAAAATTAAAATTAGAAATATACTAAGATGAATGTACAAAATGTCTAATAATTCTTTTAATTCTGACCCATATAGTTTTTTATGGTCAATTAATTCCTATTTCAGTCACGTAAATTCGGGTTTGTTTTACAATCCACAGATGTTCGAAAAAGTGGTCAAAAATCAAATATATAATAAATAAACATTACCAAAGGCAAGATAAGTTACTCTTCTGCCTAACTAGGTAGGTTTTTAGTGTTTTTACTTAATGTAAAATGCTTAATCGGCTTGAAAAACAAGCATTTTCAAAAGATATGTAATCATAAGAAAAAATGTCCACAATGCATTTGTTACACAACCATTTTTTTTTTGTCGCATACCTTTTGAAAATATTTGTTATTCAAACCGATTAGACATTTTACATTTTAGTAAAAACACTAAAAATGCACCCAGTTAGGTAGAAGAGTAACTTATCTTGTCTTTGGTAATATTTATTTGTTATATATTTGATTTTTTTACCACTTTTTCGAATCTTTGTGGATTGTAAAACAAACCCGTAAAATCATTTGAAACACAGACTTGAGTCAGATTTTGTTCTTGATTTTACTGCAGCAAAACGTTCGTTTATTCACCTAAGCAGCAGTAGCAGCAGCAGCAGCAGCGATGTTTTTCCTTCTTTATCTCTCCCAACTGACGGTAAACTCACACGTGAAGAAACAACATTCAAAAATAAAAATAAAAAAACGTCTCCTGAAGAAAAAAAAAATGTCAGAACTCCTTCTCTAAAATTTGTAATAACTTCTCTTAATGTAATTCACCAACTCCCAACGTCTATCAGTGGTCTAAAACTCGATTGACTGTTCTCTCCAATTCGTCCTCCTTATTCTCATTATGCCCCTCATATGCAAATTACTGCCACATGCATATAAAAACCCCATCGAAAAAATTAAGTTTTTCTTTTCTTCTTTTTCATTATACGATATTGCCACCTGACAGACCCCCCCCTTCTCGCCAGTCTTTCATGAAAAGCCAAAAACACTATCAATAAATAAACGTTACCAAAGGCAAGATAAGTTACTCTTCTGCCTAATAGGGTAGGTTTTAGTGTTTTTACTTAATGTAAAATGCTTAATCGGCTTGAAAAACAAGCATTTTCAAAAGATATGTAATCACAAGAAAAAATGGCTGCAATGCATTTGTTACACAACCATTTTTTTTTTGTTGTCGCATACCTTTTGAAAATATTTGTTATTCAAACCGATTAGACATTTTACATTTTAGTAAAAACACTAAAAATGCACCCAGTTAGGTAGAAGAGTAACTTATCTTGTCTTTGGTAATATTTATTTGTTATATATTTGATTTTTTTACCACTTTTTGGAATCTTTGTGGATTGTAAAACAAACCCGTAAAATCTTTTGAAACACTGACTGTAAAATGTTTTTGATGGGGGTATGAGACGAATGGATTCGCCAATCATTTTTATAACCAACGGCTGTGCTAAACAACTAATCAAAACGTCGCAAAATTATTATAAAAACTGTCGAATTTTGGATTCAATCAGTTCGCCATTTGCTACGTCACGAACTGCATTTAATTCTTCGCCGCCATCTTGGTTACTGATCTGAACTACACCGCCATCTTTGTTCAACATAATATCTCAGAACTTAAGAGGTTAACTACGCGATGGATCGCATTTGATTCTTGGTCGCCATCTTGGTTACTGCTCTGAACTACGCCGCCATCTTTGTTCAACACAATGTCTCAAAACTTAACTGAGTCAGATTTTGTTCTTGATTTTACTGCAGCAAAACGTTCGTTTATTCACCTAAGCAGCAGTAGCAGCAGCAGCGATGTTTTTCCTTCTTTATCTCTCCCAACTGACGGTAAACTCACACGTGAAGAAACAACATTCAAAAATAAAAATAAAAAAGCGTCTGCTGAAGAAAAAAAAAATGTCAGAACTCCTTCTCAAAAATTTGTAATAACTTTTCTTAATGTAATTCACCAACTCTCAACGTCTATCAGTCGTCTAAAACTCGATTGACTGTTCTCTCCAATTCGTCCTCCTTATTCTCATTATGCCCCTCATATGCAAATTACTGCCACATGCATATAAAAAACCCATCGAAAAAATTAAGTTTTTCTTTTCTTCTTTTTCATTATACGATATTGCCACCTGACCGACCCCCCCCTCCTTCTCGCCAATCTTTCATGAAAAACACTCATCTAGCCAAAAACACTATCAATAAATTCCTCCACTCTCTATCAGTACCTAAACCTAAATGTGGATTCCATGAACAAAGCTTCTTTCATAGAACTGCCTGCCTGTGGAACTCTATTCTGCTGGTGTGCTTTCCAGCTGACTACAATATAGTCGTCTTCAAGTCCAACATAAACAAGTTCTTATTGAACCGTCCTCATAAATAATCATGTTAAACCAAATTTCCACCACAAACGATTATTACACTACTGTCCCAATGACTACAATATACACATTAACCCTTATCCTTGAGTGGCCTCCGGCTTTGATATATGGTATCCCTTTGTAAAAAATATAAAAAAAGTTAGTCAGTATAGACAGAAACAAAAAGTTAGAGAGTTCATGTACTGTTGAGTAAATATGTGTTTCATTATTGGGGATTTTATTTTTTTTATTACATTTTCGTCCCAAACAAGGCACAGTGCCACTTTGATGTAGGGGGCTATTATCAGGGATATGAGTTGCAGGGATATACTTGAACTTCTGCATGTCAGTACAGTTGGGAAGCAGGAAACCGGAAAGAAATTCCAAAGTCTAGCAGTTCTGGGGAAGAAACTATTAGAGTAGAAGGCTTTCTTACATCTAGGGATTAGTGTAGGGGTGGGATTTATTCTGCTGTGTAGGGACTTTGCTGCTTGTCAGGTTTTTCGGGGGTATTTATGTTGAGGGGGTACAAGGGCTTGTAGTTCATTGGAGCATCGACCATTAAAATACTTGTAAAATAAGCAGAGGGATGCAACATTTCGTCAATGGAACCAAGGTTGAAGCTTAGATGACAATTCAGGACCTGTCAGGTTCGAGACTCTGTTTGAATCCTGTCCAAGAGTGAGAGATTAGTAGCAGATGCACCAGCCCAAATGTGACAACAATACTCCATACATGGGCGAATAGTGGCCTTGTAGAGGTACAGGATACTTTCAGTCATAAGTACTTTCTAGCACGGTAGAGAGAGCCCACATTCTTAGTATCAACCTTGGCAATTCCCTCAATGTATTTATTCCAACTCATGTTCCCTGTGAACGTTAAGCCGAGGAGTTTGAAAGAAATACTTTCAGGTAATGTATCTTTACCCATAGCTATTGAGAAGAATTCATGGATGAAGAATAGGATGAATGTTTTGCTTTAAGAAACAGTACAGAATTGATATATTAAAATATGTTTATATACGCATGTGTTGAAGTTCATGTGTCTATGCTTGTGTTTCATCCTGAGCTGAGAGGCCCCTTTCCCGGGACTAACACTTGATCTCTACATGAGATACATAGATATTTGTATATTCCATTAAAGTTCTCATTTACCTCTCAAACCCTGATTTAGTAAAGAAGTTGAGAACATAATTTTCCTCTCTCCATCTATCCATCCAGCGTGGCCGCAGCTGAGATTGAACTCACTACACAAGTTTGTAGTGTAATTCAAATCTTGGTGGTAGCTGTCAAGACAAAGCTAGTTTCCTTTAATAATTACATGAAATCTTACCACCCACAAATAGTTATGGCTAGAGATATTTTACCTGAGACCACTTCGTTTAAGCTCCTTGGCTTAACGTTCACAGGGAACATGAGATGGAATAGATACATTGAGATCATTGCCAAAGCTGCTACAAAGAAGGTGGGCTTTCTCTATCGTGCTAGAAAGTTACTTACGCCTGAAAGTATTCTGTACCTCTACAAAGCCACCATTCGCCCATGTATAGAGTACTGCTGTCACATTTGGGCTGGTGTATCTACTATTAGTTTGTCACTTTTGGACAGGGTCCAAAAGAGAGTCGCCAACCTAATAGGTCCTGAATTGTCATCTAAAGTTCAGCCCCTGTCCCACTGATGAAATGTTGCATCCTTCTGCCTGTTTTACAAGTATTTTATCCTTTGTTTCAGCTCGTTTGACACATTAGTCTAGAGGTTTCCATCAATCGCTGTTTTAATACCTCATTATAATACAGCTGCTTATTTGAGTAGCTTCTTTCCAAAGACTGCAAGGTTGTGGAACTCTCTTCCTGCTCACTGTTTTCCTCCTACCTAAAGCTTTGGTCTTTTCAAGACTAAAGTCAATAGGCATCTTTTTGCAATAATCAGCTTTCGTTCTTATTAACTTCTTATATCAAGTGGCTTCATGCCTTGTTTCAAGCGATTTCCATAATAAATGCATAAAATAAAATAAAAAACCTAGAATGGGTTGATACGTTATACATCTACATATCTATAAAAGTGAGTGTGTGTGTGCGTGTGTGTGCGTGTGAGAGGACAACTCTCAACCTATATACTCAACAAATTTTTGATCTACAAACTTGAAATTTGGTATATAGAGTATTCAGACATGTGGAAATTTTTTAATCAGTTTTCATCCGAAAAAAGGGCTGCTAAGAGGCCACAATTAAAAAATTGGTACTTGGAGATCATCAGATTTTTATCTGTTTGTCAACTGTTTCATGACTGCGCACACATGAATCATTCACATGATAGTTTCCTTATGTTAAGAAGAAATAGGTTTGAAAACACTTTTTTTTTTATAATGGAGAGTAGAAAATGCATTGTGGATGCGTTATCGGCAGCTCATGTTACTCTCGCTTCTCCTTATTTGTCCCTCAGTCCTTATTTTTTAATGAGTGATTTTTCGGACAAAGGGAGAAGAAAAAGCTGTTTTCTAGGTTGACAGTATTTTGCACGAATAGTTGGCAGAGATGGCGGAAATTTTCTGTTTCTATGTCTATCTTGTAGCCATGTCGCTAGTAAGGGTGCTGGAGGTAAACGTTTTATCTGGGCTGACGTTATCCGCCTAATAGTTAGGGACCCGAACCTTGGATTAACCACTAAGGAGGCTGTCCTATCAGCAGGTGCAAAGTACTGAGGCTGCTGTATTACTATTTGGTGAATGGATTCTGGACCATGCAGTAGCTTCTGTTGGGGCCTCTCGATGCCATATTAGTGGGTAATTGTTATGGCTTTACCTTATCATGTTCTACAAAAAAAATATTCTTCATTTCTTTTTCTCTCTTAGTTTCCCCTCTCTGTCCTGCTCTAAGTAAATCTGACAACCTCGTCCACAAATTCCAAAATTCCATGATGACAAGTTTCAAGAAAAAATACACGATTAAACCCGGTTCTCCAACTTCCAACGTAAGCCCCTACTACCATGTCTCCTTCTCCAACATCAGGGGTCTACGTTCTAACCTTCCAGAGGTTGAAACCTAATTACAGGGGACTAAACCAGACCTTTTATTTTTAAGCGAAACTGGCATTGGACAGGCTATTTCCCTAGAAGAGTTCGCAATTAAAGGATACTCTAACTTAACTTCTAAATCTGACCCCCAAGATCACCATGGGCATGGAATATGTGCCTATATTAAAGATGGCTTTCCATGTGGTAGGGACATCTCCAGAGAAGATCCTAACTTACTTTATATGTGATTCCGGGTTGCATTAGCTCATACTACTGCATTTATATTTACTCTCTATCTCCCCCATAACAGCGGAGTTACTATCTTTAAAAGCATATCTGAGAAAATTGACCAAATCCTATCTGCTTATCCTTCAGCTAACATTCACGTATGTGGAGACTTCAATGTTCACAACGTCGAATCGTTGACCAACTCAAACAAGACCAATGATGAGGGGGAGGTTCTGTCATGATTTCTCCATTGCTCAGATTGTTCACGAACCCACCCGTGTGCCCGACAATGACGGCCAGTATGCGAGTCTACTAGACCTTTTTCTCACAACTTGCCCTGAACTATGTTCAGTTTCTGTTCTGTCTCCTCTTGGATCTTCCGACCACTCTGTTGTATCAATTAAGATAAAAATGAAATGTAATAAGTCCCCAGACATTTTTTTTTTTTTTTTTTTTTTTTTTACACAATGATCACCACTTATCAAGGCCCGGAAGCCACTCAGGGATAAGGGTTATTGCAAGTACATCACGTTAGTGAGGAGATTTTATGAAGTGTTTAATTAGGGGGGCGGTTCATTAGGAATTTGTTAACATTAGACTTGAAGACATCCAAGTTGTAGTCCGGAGGGAAGCAGGCAGACGGAACAGAGTTCCACAGGCGTGCAGTTCTAAGAAAGAAGCTTTGCTCATGAAATCCGCGTTTTGATTTAGGCACAGATATAGAGTGGGGGAAATTTTTCACAGTGGATTCAGCTAGACGGGTGTTTTTCGTGAAAGTTTGGCGAGGGGGGACCAGGGATTGGAGTTCAGACGAGCACCTGCCATGAAAATAACGATAAAACAAGGATAGGCTCGCAACGTCTCTTCTGTGGGAGAGGGGTTGCAGGGTAGAGAAAAGGGCATCCCCCACTAAACCACGAAGTCTATTTTGTACTCTGTCAAGGCATGATAGGCTGTTTTTAGCAGCTCCTGCCCAGATATGGCAACAGTATTCCATCCTTGGCCGTACTTGGCTTTTATATAGATAGAGAATTGCATCAGTAGTGAGATATCTTCTGGAGCGGTAGAAGGATCCCACCATCTTTCCTGCGACCTTGGCAACAGACTTGATGTACGTGTTCCATTTCAGATCAGGAGTAAAGGTCAAACCCAGAAGCTTGTCAAAACACGGGGCCTCACCCAGACGAGAGCCATCCATCACAATTGATGCCAGCTGGGGATCAGAGCGTTGATGATGTAAGGATAGGAGTTTGGTTTTAGATGCATTAAAGGTAACTAGCCACATCTTCCCCCACTGAACCACGCGCTCGAGATCAGAGGAGAGAGAATCCGAGAGAACTTCGTCATTTACAGCCTTTGATGTGTTGCCGTAGATGGTCGTGTCATCAGCATAGATGTCAACGAATGATTTAAGTATGTGTTTAGGGAGGTCATTGATGTAGATCAGGAAGAGAGTTGGGCCGAGGATTGACCCCTGAGGGACTCCAGCATTTATATTGCAGGCCTCCGATTTTTGTCCATCTACCACTACTCTTATGAGCCTATCGGAGAGAAATGATTTAATGATTGAGAAAACATTTCCAGTTATACCGTAGCTGGAAATCTTGTGAAGTAGACCCTTATGCCATACTTTGTCAAAGGCCTTTGATATGTCAAGAGCAATTGCCCTAGAAAGGAAGCCTTTGTCAAGAGATTCACTAATCCTGTGGGATATAACCGTCAGCACATCTGCGGTAGATCGTACAGTATATCGATACACTAAGGCTGACTGGGATAGCTTCCGTATATTTATATCGGATCTACCTCTGCGTTCCATGTTTAAAAAGGATGTGTCCTCTATAGTATCAAACCTGACTGAATGGTTAATTGTAGGTATAGACCATTTCATACCCTCGAAAATGTTCCAGCAAAAACCTAACAGCCAGCCATGGTTCTCCCCAGAATGTGCTGCTCCCATTGCGCACAGAAATCACTTTTTCCACTGCTTCCAATGTAATAGATGTATGGAAACTAAAGCCGCTTTCAGGACTGCCAGCAACCATTGTAAGAAAGTAATAAAGAATGCAAGAGAGTTGTATACTCAATCCGTCAAGTCCAAAGCAGCTGAGCAGCAGCTTGGTTCGCACTAGTTTTGGCAAATAGCAAACAGAATCCTGAACAGAAGCGTGTGCTCTATCCCAACTATCATCAATGGACCTGAGGTAATCTCGTCAGCATCAGACAAAGCCAAACTCTTTGCCAAGAACTTTGCAGCTAATTCTACCCTTTGCGACCAAGGCCGCCAACCCCCAATATTTCCTCCTGTATCAGAAAACACGCTATGTGATATACATATATCTGTACATGATGTTGCCAAGCTAATCAAAAACCTTGATTCCAGTAAAGCAACTGGCCCTGACGGTATTCCAATTATAGTACTCAAAAAACAAAAAAACTTTAACCAGAACTAGCGCCCATGCTTACAAAACTGTTTAAGCATTGTCTTAAGGAGAATAGCTTCCCATCACCCTGGAAAATCTAATCAGTATGCCCTGTATTTAAGAATTCAGATGATCGCTCATCCCCCTCTCAGTACAGGCCAATAAGTCTCCTGTGTGTCATGGGTAAGTTGGTGGAATCTGTGTTAAATACAGAAGTAATCAACCATCTCAACAAAAATAACCTTCTTAGTGATACTCAATATGGTTTCTGTTCTGCTAGATCTACAGCAGATGTGCTTACAGTTATATTTCATAGGATTAGCAAATCTCTTGATGGAGGCAACCTTTCTAGGGCAATTGCCCTTGACATATCTAAGGCCTTTGATAGGATATAGCATAAAGGTTTACTTCACAAGATCTCTAGCTATGGTATAGCTGGACATATCTTCTCAATTATTAAATCATTTCTCTCTGATAGGTTCATAAGAGTAGTAGTTGATGGGCAAAAATCAGAAGCTCACAGTATTAATGCTGGTATCCCTCGGGGATCCATCCTGGGCCCAACTCTTTTCCTGATCTATGTTAATGATCTTCCAAATCACATCCTTACATCATTTGTAGACATTTATGCTGATGACACTACCATTTATGGTAGCACATCTAAGACAGTAAACGACCAAGTTCTCTCCAATTCTCTCTCCTCTGATCTTGAGCACGTGGTACAATGGGGAAAGGAGTGGCTGGTTACTTTTAATGCATCTAAAACCAAGCTTCTCTCTTTACATTATCAACATTCTGATCCACATCTGGCATTAATTGAAATGAATGGCTCTCGTCTTCAGGAGACCAAGTTTTGACAAGCTTCTGGGCTTGATCATTACTGCTGATCTTAAATGGAACACGTACATCAAATCTGTTGCCAAGGCCGCTGGAAAAATGGTGGGGTCTTTCTATTGATCCAGTAGATATCTCACTGCTGATGCAATTCTCTATCTATATAAGAGCCAGGTACGTCCAAGGATGGAATACTGTTGCCACATCTGGGCAGGAGCTGCTAGAAAGGACTTATCCTGCTTTGATAGAGTTCAAAATAGATTTCGTAGCCTTTTCTCTTCCCTGCAACCTCTATCTCACAGAAGAGATGTTGCAAGTTTGTCTCTGATGTATCGTTATTTTCATGGAAAGTGTTCGACTGAGCTTCAGTCTATGGTCCCCCAAACTTTCACAAGAAACACTTGTCTAGCTGAAAATACTATCAATAATTCCCCCCACTCTTTATCTGTGCCTAAACCTAAACGTAGATTCCATGAACAAACCTTCTTTCTTAGAACTGCACGCCTGTGGAATTGTCTTCCATTTTCCTGCTTTCCGGCTGACTACAATATGGTTGTCTTCAAGTCTAACATAAATAAGTTATTGATGAGCCGTTCCATATAAGTTAACGCATTTATCGAATTTTCATTACTAATGGTTACTATATTGTCCAATTTCTACTGTACACTCTTTAACCCTTATCCTTAAGTGGCATATTGGCCTTGATAATGTGGTGGACCTGTGTAAAAAAAAGAAAAAGAAAAAAGACGTTGCAAGCTGGCCTAATGGTTATCATACTTGAGTCAATGTCTTTAGGTTTTGGTTTCGATCTCAGTTTTTTTTTTTTTTTACTTACAAGAAGTGAATTGTTTACAAAGGAACATAATACTCGCATGCACGTCTCAGTTTCTTTCCGTTTTTTTTTAAAATGAATTTAACATTACGTTTAATACCGGGCAACGCCGGATACATCTGCTAATAAATAAATAAATAAATAAATAAAATAAAAAACCTAAAATGGGTTGATACGTTATAAATAAATCAAATAACATAAACAAAGAAAACAAAAACAAAACAAAACAAAACAAACAAAAAAAAAAACTCAGACCTATGTGAGTTCATTTTATTTACTTTTTTTATTATTATCTTTCCCTTCTGCTTGAAATTCCTGTCTCCTTGGTGACAGATAATCATTAAAACCGAATGGAAAGTTTTTATATATTTGTTCAATAGATCCTGCCACTTATAACGTGGGCTTGTATAGATACGGCAATGCTAATACATCAAAGAAATAACTGATGATTTCTTTTCGCATGTTAATATTTCACAACTCTTGCCATGGCGGACAGTCGATTGGCTATTTGCATAATAAAGAGAGTTGCTTGCCTTGAAACGCTGTCTACAAGATTAATTCACGCTGTGAGTTTGCAGCCGTGTTCCATCCAATACACGCAACGCCTACAGTCAATGACTGTCCGTTCATAAAGAAGTAGGAGGAGTGGGAGGTACATACTTATCCGTTTATTTATTTACTCACAATCTGTTAAGGGTTATATAATACTGTGCTCACATTATAGCGTATCTTAGAAAACGTCCATTACAGGTAATAATCGTGTTTAACAGGAAAAACAAAAAGCCTGGATTACAGCCAAAGAGTGGACATCTTGCCTGAAGGTAAGTCTTTAAATCTCTTTGTATGAAAAGTAAACAGGATTCTTTCGACTACTTTTCTCATCTTGAGATGCAAGGACACGTGACATAACGGATAAACTACTTGGTTAAAATTCAGTTGAAGGTCCAATCTTCACTGTGGGCGATACCAAGAATACAATTGCAAACTTATTTAGGGCTTCTACTCGGTCATGGCTGACGGAACGAGAGCATGCTACTTCTGTGGATTAAACAAAGGGGTCAGTTCGAAATTCTGTACAGATTCCCCGACTTCAACAGAAAGATTCCTGAGTTCACCAAGATACACCTGAAGAAGGTCAAAGATGACATCAGCCGAAACGTTGTGCGAATAACTCAAAATGAGAGCAGTAGTCCGAATGATACAAATTATCAATCCTCATCTCAAAAATTCACAAACATAAAAAAGAAATTGTTTGAGTATATTTTTCATACTTATTACTTGCAATATACGAGGTGCCTTCAATAAGTTTCCAAAGTTTTTTTCTACAGGCATTTAAAATTGTCATAGACTCTTAAAAATTCATTTTGTTATTGCTATACATCTTATGAGATGACTGATCAAATTTTATGATTTCAGGTTCAAATGAACAGCTACAGCAGGAATTGGAATACACTCTACTAAAGCCTGATTGTAACAGCTGGTGAATTTCAAAAATGCAATTTGGACGTGGGGAAACTTTAGAAGAACGATATGCAATAAAATTCTGTTTTAAACTTGGAAAAATGCCACAGAAATATATGGAATGCTTCAGACTGCTTTTAGACTATCTTGCATGAATCGAGCATCAGTTTTTGAGTGGCATAAAAGATTCAAGGAAGGCAGGGTGTCTGACAGATGGTGAGAGGTGTGGGAGGAGTAAGGAAGTCAGAACACCAGAGTTGATTGGCCAAATAAAGAATCTCGTGGATAAGGACCATCGTGTGTCTATTGTTGCGGACCAGGATATATAAATACCCCAACTCGCTACAAGAAAAAATAATGAAACGGATTGAATGAAGGAAACAAAGAACTCAAATGCTGGAATAAAATAAACATGTCGTTTATTTTCTGTTGAGAAATGAAAGTCTTGGGTGTACATGTGTTCATTCAGCCGTTGACGACTACGCGCGTGGAAGGAAAGGGGAATGCAATAGGGAAACGCGAAGTGGCAAGCCGGCCTGTAGAAAGAGAGGGTTAAGCTCAGTAGAGCATCGAGCATATGTCTGTTTTGATGGACCGAAGCCGAAGGGGAGATAGAGTGAGAAAGTCAATCCAGGTTATGGAGATAGAAAGCGTATAAAGTGTACGTACGGTCTGTTAGTCTTTGGTCCCACATAGTAGCAAGTGGTGTGAGGTACGTGCGTGCGCGCGCATGCCGAAGAGGCACGCTATCAGTCCGTAGACCATCCAGCTAGGAGGCTGGTCTGAAAAGGGAGAAACCACTTATTGCTCTTTCTTTTATAGGTATTTCCGGTGGTCTTTTGCGCATGTGTGCATTTCCTTTGAAAGGGGAAGTGACGTCCATGCGTGCGTATATCTGAGTACATGTGTGTACGTTAGCGTGTGTGTTGCAATATTTTAGGTGGATAATGGGGTATGATCCCACACAGTCGGACGATTCTATTTATAAACGATGCTGCTAAGAACTGACGAATCAAATTAATTCACGTTCTGCTACCAACCAATCAGAAACCAGAATTGCTTCAAAAATATTAAACCTTTTCTGGAGCAATTTCACATGTTCTTTTCCTGGGTTTCGACACGGTAAGAATATTTTGTTCTGTGGAACTGTCTACTACAAACAAGTCACCTCCCAGGACTTGTGTGTAACAGCGAACCATCTGAAACTGTTCTGAAAGTCAAAATGGCTTACACTTCTAGAGTGTGTGTATATACACGTGAATGTGAGTGTATGTACGCGAACGTGAATATATGTACGTGTGTGGATGTGGGCGCGTATGTTTGTGTGCGCGTATGTATATGACAAGTGATATAGCTTGAAATGTGAACGCGTGTTTTTGTGTGAGACTAGAAAAGGCTCGTGCACTATGGAGACAATAAGTGCACAGTTTGAAGTTTTGAATTGTCACCGGAGAAGATTACTTCGAAGGGTGACCAGAATTTCATGTGTGTACTATCAATAAAAGTGCCCATAAGAAAAAAGTCTGGAAACTTATTTAAGGCACTTTGAAGATCTAAAACTCATTTAGTTCAAATCGTGTCTGAAACAACCAGTTTGTGCACCATCCTATATTATATTTCCCATGAGTGTATGTGTTTGTATGTGGCTATGTATTTTTGAAAAGTAAATCTATTCTTCAGAGATGCCAAATCTGTTGAGAAAGATGGAACAGGATGTAAATATCAATGGTTTGTTCGCATCTTGTATTTATATACTTCTATGTACAGGATTGACTCCCAAACTAATTAACAGATCATTATGAATTTTGGAACACAGCTACTAGGCATAATGCTGAGTAATGTAGGCTATGTTTAGTTTAATTTAGTTTTACCCAAGAAGGCGGAGGCTGGGGCAGAGGCGGAGATGAGTAGTAGTTCTTTGCAAAAAATTAAAACGCCTCTGATTTTTGTGAAAGATTAATAATAAACATTCCACAAATGTCAGTTTCTTGGAGCATTGTTAGGACACAACTCCAAATTTTTGAAATTCAAATATTTCAGATTTTCATCAAATTCAATCCATTATCATGACACACCGATTAAGCAAGATTCATTGAATTTCTTAAACCTTTAACCTCTTTTAATTGAAATGAAACGAACAAAAAATCGAAGAATGTAATCTGCATCAAGTTCGTATAACATTTCATAACATAGACGTTACTTTCATGGCAAGTGCTTGTCTGAGATCCAATCCCTGGCCCCCCCTCGCCAATCTTTCACAATAAACACCCGTCTATCTGAAACCACTGCTAAAAATTTTCCCCACTTTTTAACTGTGCCAAAACCAAAACGTAGATTTCATAAACAAAGCTTCTTTCTTAGAAGTGCACGCCAGTGGAACTCTCTTCCATCTGCCTGTTTCCCACCTGACTACAACTTGGATGTCTTCAAGTCCAACATAAACAAATTCCTGATGAACCGCCCCCTTAAGTAAGACACTTTATCAAATCTCCAAGACTAACGATTACTACGATACTGTTGTGGAGACGCCCACTAATTAACATAGGTGGGTGAGTGAGATATATAAAGGTATCAATCACCAATACCGGAGGAGTTCTGTAATAACCGCCAAATAGGCAATACGCCTATGTTGCCTCCAGTAACAACACGCCACCTGCCGGAATATCTCCAACTGAAGTATATCTGAAGACATGTAAATATGCATATAACTTTTCTGCCTAATATATTATTGTTATACCTTTACTTTCCATGTTCTTGTTAATTATTTGTGCAGACACAACAGTGACGACGGGAATTCGAAAAAAGACTTACGCTGGATAAAATCCACTATTAAACACAACAGTGACGTCGAGAATTCGAAAAAAGACTTACGCGGGATAAAATCCACTATTAAACACAACAGTGGCGTCGAGAATTCGAAAAAAGACTTACGCGGGATAGAATCCACTATTAAACATAACAGTGGCCTCGAGAATTTAAAAAAAGACTTACGCGGGAAAATTCACTACTAAACTCAACAGTGGTGTACGAAAAATACTTACTCGAGAAAGATTGAAAAAAAAATCTGCTGTTGAACACAACAATAACATCGAGGATTTTGAAAAAGATTTACTCGGGAATTCACTGTTAGACATAGCAACAGTATTCGAAAAATAATTTACGCGGAAAGTTATCACTGTCGAAAAACCAAAAAAAAAAAAAAAAACCAAAAAACAAAACAAAAGAAAAACAAACGAAAGTAACTACAAAATTGTTGAACGAGATATCCGAACACTGGATACTTGAAAGCAAAATACCAATAACCATTTCAAAGTGACTACGAAAGTCATAGAAAAAAAGGTGTTTTCGCTAGTACATCGTGAATTAATTTATGCAAATCGTCTTGAAGGAGAAAAGTGATATTTTTTTTCAGCTGTACCAAAAAAGGATTTTTTTTCAAAAAGAATTCTTGTACGTAATCAAAACTTAACGGATTAAGAGAAAAAAACAAAACACATTTTTTTTTATTCCTCAATAGAAAAAGGAAAAAAGAAAGGTTCAATGCAAAAAATAATATATCGATAGAATTCGGTTGACAAAAAAAAAAAAGCGAACCTAAAAACGGTTGTTCCTAGTTATTGTAAAAAAGTGAATTAGTAAAATAAACGGATTGTTCTAATCTTGGGGAGAAAAAAAAAAAAACAAGATGGAGGAATTTGCTAAAATAATGACACAGTTCATGTAGAATCAGCAGATCCTACAAAAAGAACAGCAAGTGCTACATGCAGAAAGAGACGAAAGACAAAATGAACGACTCATAAAATGCCTAGAAAAGCAGGAAGAAAGGTTCGCGCAGATGCAACTTGAACAGAAAGAACTGTTAGAAAGATTAACAGCTAATTCCATACAAAAAAGTAATACAACCTTCTCCAACACAACAATTGTAAACATAGATATATTCAGATAACTATCAGAAGAGGATAAAACTTTTGATGCATACTTCAAGAGGTATGAAGATATTTTCGAAACAAATTGCAAAAACTGGCCAAATGGAAAGCTTGGTACCAGTGAACATTTCAAATTTGTTGATTTCATATTGCCAAGGAGAACAAATCAGTTAGATTTCGCTGAGACCGTAAAGCTTCTTAAGGAGTTATTCAGACCGAACATGTCTCTTTTCCACAAGAGATGATCATGTATGAATCTTAAGAAAACTGATGAGCAGGACTACTTGACATATGCGTCAGTAGTAAACAAAAACTGCAACAACTTCAAATTATCGGAACTCAGGATGGACGATTTCAAATGCTTAATCTTTGCACAGGGTCTAGTATCCACAAAAAATTCAGAGATCCGAAGACGCGTTCTCTCAAAGTTAGGATCAGAACAAGGCCTGATACTGCAGAAATTAGCAGAAGATTGCCAAAGGGCAGTATCACTAAAAAAGGATTTCAGGGATATAGAAGAAGCAGGAGTGGCGTACATTAGGAAGATTAAAAAACCTTTCAGAAACTCAGGACAAAGAAATTTTGAGACTAGTCAAAATTAAAAAAAATACTCAAATTATAAATACTCAAATTACAATAACTACAGAAAAGGAAATTACGATAATAGTCAATATAATAACTACAGTAAACGAAATTACGATAATAATCAAAGGAATTATAAAAAGACAGTATCAAATAATAATTGCAGGAGATGTGATGAAAAACATTTGGAAAAGGATTGTCCTTACAAAAATATCAGGTGCTACAATTGCGATAAAGTTGGACATAAGAGTGTTTGCTGCAGAACAAAAAATAGAGTATACTAAATGAGAACAAACGACAAAGGGAAAAATAATTTACGAAAATATGTATCAGTAAATATTTTCGACAAACAAGTGAAATTTCAGCTTGACTCTGGATCGGATTTGTCGTTGATAAACGTCAACACTTGGAAAAAGCTGGGTAAACCGACTTTCAAAAGTCAAGTAAAGGTGCACAAACAGTGACAGGAGACGAAATAAAATTCGAAGGAGAGGTCATCCTGCCCATTAATTTAAATGGTACGACGAAGAAATTGAAAATCTTCGTAATTAAAGAAAGCGAGAACTTATTGGGAATTGACTGGATTGAAAAATTCAATCTTTGGGATAAACTAATGAACGCTTTTTGTAGAAAAATAACCAGTTACACCCCAACAAAATATTAAAAACGATCTCAAAAAAGAAAGTCCCAGAAATATTTCCTACTGAACTGGGAAGATGCAATAAATTTAAGGCTTCATTCGAGTTAAAAAAGGATGCAACACCGGTGTTTAAGAAAAAAACGAAACATACCATTCGCCGGTTTAGACAAAATAAATAGCGAGCTAGATAGACTCGAAAAAACAGGCATCTTATCGAAAATCGAAAGTAGCGTCTGGGCAGCCCCTACGGTGTACGTAAAAAAAAGTCGGAACAAATTCGAGTCTGTGCAGACTTTTCTACGGGCCTAAACAATGAGTTAAAAGACCACCACTACCCTTTACTAAGCCCTGAGGAGATATTTGCCAGGCTAAATGGTGCCAAATTTTTTCAAAAATAGATTTGTCCGACGCCTATTTACAAATTCCGATGGAAGAAGAATGCTCAAAGATATTATGCATTAACACGCACAAATGGTTGTTCAAATACAACCGTCTACCCTTCAGGATCAAAGTCGCGCCAGCGATTTTCCAACAAGCAATGGATACAATGCTGAAGGGAATAGATTGGGTTTGTGCATTCCTAGATGACATAATCATCAGGAGCGCGTCCACAAGTGAAACCCAAGAGCATCTAAAAGAAGTATTCACAAGAATAAATGAATACGGATTCAAGGTGAAAGAAAACAAATGCGAATTTTGTTTAGACGAAATCAAATATTTAGGGCAAATTATTATTAAGACGGTCGACACCCAGATCTGGAAAGATCGGCAGCAATTAAAAACATGCCAGCACCACATAACGTGATGACTCTACAGAGCTTTTTAGGTCTCGCAAACTACTACCAAGTATTTACCAAAGGAATGCACGACCTAAGAGCTCTGCTTAACGAGTTATTAAAGAAAGAAACACCATGGATATGGACAAAAGAATGTCAAGACGCATTTGAGAAAATTAAAAAGACACTGACGTCCGATCTACTTTTAACTTATTACGACCCAAAATTAGAAATAAGTGTTGTGAGCGACGTGAGCTCGTATGGTATAGGAGCATGTATACAGCATATCCTGCCAGATGGATCGAAGAAACCTATAGCTCACGCCTCAAGAACACTACTTCCGGCAGAAAAGGCTTACTCTCAAATAGAAAAAGAGGGGTTAAGCATTATTTTCGCGGTGACGAAATTCCACAGTTACCTGTACAGGAGACACTTTATACTGCAAACAGATCACAAGCCCCTAGTGACAATCTTCGGCTCAAAAAAGGCTTGCCAGTATATACGGCAAATCGCCTACTCCGTTGGGGTACGATCTTGTTAAATTATGACTTTCAAATAAAACATCTGGGTTCAGAAAAATAGGTCATGCGGATGGCCTGTCAAGGCTTATACCAAAAAATTGAGGAAACCCTTAAAGAGTCAGTAATTGCAGCTATACGTTCCAATTATGAGGAAAAAATCATGGTGGCGAATATAATAAAAGAATTACCAGTCACGTTAACCGATATAAAAAGGGAGGCTGAAAATGACGATGTCATCACAGACATAAAGAAAAAATAAGGGAAAATGATGAAAAAAACGCAAAGCATATTTTCTGTATGCAATGATGTTTTATTATATAGTGAAAGAGTTGTTATTCCGAAAACCTTGCAGAAAAAGATCTTACGTGATTTTCATACAGGACACCCGAGCATAAATAGGATGAAGGCACTTATGCGGAGTTACGTTTACTGGCGTAACATGGATGTGGATATTGCACTAACAGTAAACAAGTGTAAAGGTTGTGCGTTAGCCGCAAAGGCACCACCGATAGTCCATAAACCTTGGAAAAAAAACGGACCATCCATGGTCATGCATTCATATAGACTTTGCTGGACTGACCGAAGGACAATACTACCTAATCGTAGTAGATAGTTTTTCCAGATGGCCTGAAGTAAAGTGTTTCAAGAATCTGACGATAAATAACACAATAAGTTTTCTGCATGAAATATTTGCACGTTTTGGTGTGCCAGACATTATAGTTAGAGATAATGGAACACAATTTACATCAAGTGATTTCAAGGACTTTTGTGATACTTTTCATGTAAAACATATAACTACACCACCGTTCCATCCTTGATGAAATGGATTAGCGGAAAGGTTCGTAGACACGATAAAGCGTGCACTTAGAAAATCAGTAGGGACCCGACGGATAAAGCATTACAACAGTTCCTGCAAATATACAGGATAACTCAGAACCCAAATACACCATCGAAATTATCGCCTGCAGAATTAATGTTTGCTAGAAAAATAAAATCACCATTTGATAAATTAATACCAAAACAAGCAATCGTCCATCAAACTACGCACACATCACGTAAAAGGTTTAAACCTGGTGATTGTGTATATTTTAAATATATGAAAAATAATATTTCATATTGGGAGTTTGGTACAGTAGATAAACGTATTGGCGACTTGGTCTACATGATAAAAGTTCCAAAAGGGATACACAAAGGACATCAAAATCAATGTAGAAAACGTCATATAAAAGACAACGAACATGACAAACCTGATGAAAAGGAAGATCCAATTGATATACTATATGAAGCGTTTCATATCGAACCACCACAAACCATGCCCGAACCGAGAAGATCGGGAAGGAAAAGGAAGTTTACAGAACCAATTATAATTAAGAGAAAAAGATATTGAAATCTACACGACTTCAAATCTTGGGAGGGAGATGTTGTGGAGATGCCCACTAATTAACATAGGTGGGTGAGTGAGATATATAAAGGTATCAATCACCAATACCGGGGAAGTTCTGCAATGACCGCCAAATAGGCAAGACGCCTATGTTGCCTCCAGTAAGACATGCAACACGCCACCTGCCGGAATATCTCCAACTGAAGTATATCTGAAGACATGTAAATATGAATATAACTTTTCTGCCTAATATATTATTGTTATACCTTTACTTTCATGTTCTTGTTATTTATTTGTGCAGACACAACAGATACTATCCCATCGATTATTGTACACGCAATAACCCTTATCCCCGAGTGGCTTCCGGGCCTTGATAAGTGGTGAAAAAAAGAAAAAAAAGCAAGTTCAAATGTGTGATGGCGAATATTTTTTTGCAAGTTGTGAAAAGATTAGTTAACAGGTGAATCATAATATCTATGACATGGGCGATTTTAGCTGATTCCATGTCAGCAGGTGAATCATAAGATCTATGACATTGACGATTTTAGCTGACTCCATGTCAACAGGTGAATCATAAGATCTATGACATTAACGACTTTAGCTGACTCCATGTCAACAGGTGAATCATAAGATCTATGACATTGACGACTTTAGCTGACTCCATATCAACAGGTGAATCATAAGATCTATGACATTAACGACTTTAGCTGACTCCATGTCAACAGGTGAATCATAAGATCTATGACATTGACGATTTTAGCTGACTCCATGTCAACAGGTGAATCATAAGATCTACGACATTAACGACTTTAGCTGACTCCATGTCAACAGGTGAATCATAAGATCTATGACATTAACGACTTTAGCTGACTCCATGTCAACAGGTGAATCATAAGATCTATGACATTGACGATTTTAGCTGACTCCATGTCAACAGGTGAATCATAAGATCTATGACATTGACGACTTTAGCTGACTCCATGTCAACAGGTGAATCATAAGATCTATGACATTGACGATTTTAGCTGACTCCATGTCAACAGGTGAATCATAAGATCTATGACATTGACGACTTTAGCTGACTCCATGTCAACAGGTGAATCATAAGATCTATGACATTGACGATTTTAGCTGACTCCATGTCAACAGGTGAATCATAAGATCTATGACATTGACGACTTTAGCTGACTCCATGTCAACAGGTGAATCATAAGATCTATGACATTGACGACTTTAGCTGACTCCATGTCAACAGGTGAATCAGAAGATCTATGACATTGACGACTTTAGCTGACTCCATGTCAACAGGTGTTTGTTCCATGGCTTTGATTTGATGCCGACGAGACAGATGTCAGATTCAGCCATACACACGATGTGAGAAATGGTAACAATTTGCTTGACTCTGAGAGAGAAAAAAAAAAACGAATTAACTTCACAGACAATCCTAAATAGATTCGATAAGCTGTATGAAGAAGTACAGAGTGAAACAATAAAATTGTCGCTCTAGAAAAGATGACGTGATTCCATTTCCGTTTGATGAAAACCGGTTTTCTGTTTTTGTTGCAGACCATCTACTAGTTGGCCAGTTGTGTACGAATTCCAAGAGCGATAGGAGTCTTCTATCATGTCTGAAAGTGACACAATGTTTAACGAGCGAGATCAGAGATATGCCATTGTACAACTCATGCTCTCTAATGATCCAAGTTATGACAACAGGACCATTGACAGCACCCTCAAAATGCATCGCTGGATTGCCACAAATAATAGGGACGTGCCTAGGATGATGAAAACAAAGTTCCCAGTCACGGTTAGCATCTTTAGTGTGGTTTCAAGTGAGGGCCACATCATGCCACCTCACATCTTCAAAGTCGGCTTGAAAGTCAACACTAATGTGTACCTGGATGTACTGAAGAGTGTGGTGATCCCTGGTGAAATCAGGTGGTCGCTGGCAGACCCTGGGTGTGGCAGCAGGACGGCGCCCACCCACAAGTCCAAAGACACCGAGGCTTCGCTTCAAAAGAAGTGCTATGATTTTGTACCTTTCTCTCACTGCCCCAGTTCTCCCCTGACCTGAACCCACTGGACTACTTTGTTTGGTCATACATCAAGAACACCACCAATATGACCTGCCACAACCCCAAAGCCAGTCTGAGAATTCGTTGAGCACCCGTTGGCGATTGTGGAAAAAGCATCCTTCTAGTTTTGTATCGAGGTAGTGATTGAGGCTGAAGGCAGCTACATTGAATAGATGTCAGCTCTACTACATAATCAAGTTACGTGAATTGATTTTTTCAAAAAATGTTTTTAAATAAAGCTGTAGAGTTATTTACTTTAGGGCAACAACTTTTATCATTCTTCCCTGTAGATGATATATTGATAAGAAACAGACGTTGTATTGATAAGAAATAGATGCTGTATTAATAAGAAATATATGTTATATTGATGAGAAATAGATGTTCTATTAATAAAAATAGATGTTGTATTGATAAGAAATATATGTTGTATTAATAAGACATAGATGTTCTATTAATTAGAAATAGATTTTGTATTAATAAGAAATAGATGTTTTTTTAATAAGAAATAGATGTTTTATTAATTAGAAATAGACGTCATATTAATAAGAAATAGATGTTGTATTAATAAGAAACAGATGTTGTATTAATAAGAAACAGATGTTATATTGATTAGAAATAGATCTATTAATAAAAAATAGATGTTTTATTAATAAGAAATAGATGTTATATTAATGAGAAATAGATGTTATATTAATAAGAAATAGATGTTATATTAATAAGAAATAGATGTTGTATTAATAAGAAATAGATGTTGTATTAATAAGAAATAGATGTTTTATTAATAAGAAATAGATTTTGTATTAATAAGAAATAGATGTTGTATTAATAAGAAATAGATGTTTTATTAATAAGAAATAGATTTTGTATTAATAAGAAATAGATGTTGTATTAATAAGAAATTGATGTTGTATTAATAAGAAATAGATTTTGTATTAATAAGAAATAGATGTTGTATTAATAAGAAATAGATGTTGTATTAATAAGAAATAGATGTTTTATTAATAAGAAATAGATGTTTTATTAATAAGAAATAGATTTTGTATTAATAAGAAATAGATGTTGTATTAATAAGAAATAGATATTATATTAATAAGAAATAGATGTTGTATTAATAAGAAATAGATGTTTTATTAATAAGAAATAGATGTTGTATTAATAAGAAATAGATGTTTTATTAATAAGAAATAGATGTTATATTAATAAGAAATAGATGTTGTATTAATAAGAAATAGATGTTGTATTAATAAGAAATAGATGTTTTATTAATAAGAAATAGATTTTGTATTAATAAGAAATAGATGTTGTATTAATAAGAAATTGATGTTGTATTAATAAGAAATAGACTTTGTATTAATAAGAAATAGATGTTATATTGATTAGAAATAGATCTATTAATAAAAATAGATGTTATATTAATAAGAAATAGATGTTGTATTAATAAGAAATAGATGTTTTATTAATAAGAAATAGATTTTGTATTAATAAGAAATAGATGTTGTATTAATAAGAAATAGATGTTGTATTAATAAGAAATAGATGTTGTATTAATAAGAAATAGATGTTGTATTAATAAGAAATAGATTTTGTATTAATAAGAAATAGATTTTGTATTAATAAGAAATAGATGTTTTATTAATGAGAAATAGATTTTGTATTAATAAGAAATAGATGTTTTATAAATAAGAAATAGATTTTGTATTAATAAGAAATAGATGTTGTATTATTAAGAAATAGATGTTTTATTAATAAGAAATAGATGTTGTATTAATAAGAAATAGATGTTTTATTAATTAGAAATAGACGTCATATTAATAAGAAATAGATGTTGTATTAATAAGAAACAGATGTCGTATTAATAAGAAACAGATGTTATATTGATTAGAAATAGATCTATTAATAAAAAATAGATGTTTTATTAATAAGAAATAGATGTTATATTAATAAGAAATAGATGTTATATTAATAAGAAATAGATGTTTTATTAATAGGAAATAAATGTTGTATTAATAAGAAACAGATGTTGTATTAATAAGAAACAGATGTTATATTGATTAGAAATAGATCTATTAATAAAAAATAGATGTTATATTAATAAGAAATAGATGTTATATTAATAAGAAATAGATGTTTTATTAATAAGAAATAGATTTTGTATTAATAAGAAATAGATGTTTTATTAATGAGAAATAGATGTTTTATTGATAAGAAATAAACGTTGTATTAATAAGAAATAGATTTTGTATTAATAAGAAATAGATGTTGTATTAATAAGAAATAGATGTTGTATTAATAAGAAATAGATGTTTTATTAATAAGAAATAGATTTTGTATTAATAAGAAATAGATGTTTTATTAATAAGAAATAGATTTTGTATTAATAAGAAATAGATTTTGTATTAATAAGAAATAGATGTTTTATTAATGAGAAATAGATTTTGTATTAATAAGAAATAGATGTTGTATTAATAAGAAATAGATTTTGTATTAATAAGAAATAGATTTTGTATTAATAAGAAATAGATGTTGTATTAATAAGAAATAGATTTTGTATTAATAAGAAATAGATGTTTTATTAATAAGAAATAGATTTTGTATTAATAAGAAATAGATGTTATATTAATAAGAAATAGATGTTATATTAATAAGAAATAGATGTTATATTAATAAGAAATAGATTTTGTATTAATAAAAAATAGATGTTATATTAATAAGAAATAGATGTTATATTAATAAGAAATAGATGTTATATTAATGAGAAATAGATGTTATATTAATAAGAAATAGATTTTGTATTAATAAGAAATAGATGTTTTATTAATGAGAAATAGATGTTATATTAATAAGAAATAGATGTTGTATTAATAAGAAATAGATGTTATATTAATAAGAAATAAACGTTGTATTAATAAGAAATAGATTTTGTATTAATAAGAAATAGATGTTTTATTAATAAGAAATAGATGTTTTATTAATAAGAAATAGATGTTGTATTAATAAGAAATAGATGTTTTATTAATAAGAAATAGATTTTGTATTAATAAGAAATAGATGTTTTATTAATAAGAAATAGATGTTTTATTAATAAGAAATAGATGTTTTATTAATAAGAAATAGATGTTTTATTAATAATAAATAGATTTTGTATTAATAAGAAATAGATTTTGTATTAATAAGAAATAGATGTTTCATTAATAAGAAATAGATGTTTTATTAATAAGAAATAGATTTTGTATTAATAAGAAATAGATGTTTTATTAATAAGAAATAGATTTTGTATTAATAAGAAATAGATTTTTTATTAATAAGAAATAGATTTTGTATTAATAAGAAATAGATGTTGTATTAATAAGAAATAGATGTTGTATTAATAAGAAATATATGTTATATTAATAAGAAATAGATGTTTTATTAATAAGAAATAGATTTTGTATTAATAAGAAATAGATTTTGTATTAATAAGAAATAGATGTTGTATTAATGAGAAATAGATGTTTTATTAATAAGAAATCGATGTTGTATTAATAAGAAATAGATTTTGTATTAATAAGAAATAGATGTTTTATTAATGAGAAATAGATTTTGTATTAATAAGAAATAGATTTTGTATTAATAAGAAATAGATTTTGTATTAATAAGAAATAGATGTTTTATTAATGAGAAATAGATTTTGTATTAATAAGAAATAGATTTTGTATTAATAAGAAATAGATGTTTTATTAATGAGAAATAGATGTTTTATTAATAAGAAATAGATTTTGTATTAATAAGAAATAGATTTTGTATTAATAAGAAATAGATTTTGTATTAATAAGAAATAGATGTTTTATTAATAAGAAATAGATGTTTTATTGATAAGAAATAGATTTTGTATTAATAAGAAATAGATGTTTTATTAATAAGAAATAGATGTTTTATTGATAAGAAATAGATTTTGTATTAATAAGAAATAGATGTTTTATTAATAAGAAATAGATGTTTTATTGATAAGAAATAGATTTTGTATTAATAAGAAATAGATGTTTTATTAATAAGAAATAGATGTTTTATTAATAAGAAATAGATTTTGTATTAATAAGAAATAGATGTTTTATTAATGAGAAATAGATGTTTTATTAATAAGAAATAGATTTTGTATTAATAAGAAATAGATTTTGTATTAATAAGAAATAGATTTTGTATTAATAAGAAATAGATGTTTTATTAATGAGAAATAGATGTTTTATTGATAAGAAATAAACGTTGTATTAATAAGAAATAGATTTTGTATTAATAAGAAATAGATGTTTTATTAATAAGAAATAGATGTTTTATTAATAAGAAATAGATGTTGTATTAATAAGAAATAGATGTTTTATTAATAAGAAATAGATTTTGTATTAATAAGAAATAGATGTTTTATTAATAAGAAATAGATGTTTTATTAATAAGAAATAGATGTTTTATTAATAAGAAATAGATGTTTTATTAATAATAAATAGATTTTGTATTAATAAGAAATAGATTTTGTATTAATAAGAAATAGATGTTTCATTAATAAGAAATAGATGTTTTATTAATAAGAAATAGATTTTGTATTAATAAGAAATAGATGTTTTATTAATAAGAAATAGATTTTGTATTAATAAGAAATAGATTTTTTATTAATAAGAAATAGATTTTGTATTAATAAGAAATAGATGTTGTATTAATAAGAAATAGATGTTGTATTAATAAGAAATATATGTTATATTAATAAGAAATAGATGTTTTATTAATAAGAAATAGATTTTGTATTAATAAGAAATAGATTTTGTATTAATAAGAAATAGATGTTGTATTAATGAGAAATAGATGTTTTATTAATAAGAAATCGATGTTGTATTAATAAGAAATAGATTTTGTATTAATAAGAAATAGATGTTTTATTAATGAGAAATAGATTTTGTATTAATAAGAAATAGATTTTGTATTAATAAGAAATAGATTTTGTATTAATAAGAAATAGATGTTTTATTAATGAGAAATAGATTTTGTATTAATAAGAAATAGATTTTGTATTAATAAGAAATAGATGTTTTATTAATGAGAAATAGATGTTTTATTAATAAGAAATAGATTTTGTATTAATAAGAAATAGATTTTGTATTAATAAGAAATAGATTTTGTATTAATAAGAAATAGATGTTTTATTAATAAGAAATAGATGTTTTATTGATAAGAAATAGATTTTGTATTAATAAGAAATAGATGTTTTATTAATAAGAAATAGATGTTTTATTGATAAGAAATAGATTTTGTATTAATAAGAAATAGATGTTTTATTAATAAGAAATAGATGTTTTATTGATAAGAAATAGATTTTGTATTAATAAGAAATAGATGTTTTATTAATAAGAAATAGATGTTTTATTAATAAGAAATAGATTTTGTATTAATAAGAAATAGATGTTTTATTAATGAGAAATAGATGTTTTATTAATAAGAAATAGATTTTGTATTAATAAGAAATAGATTTTGTATTAATAAGAAATAGATTTTGTATTAATAAGAAATAGATGTTTTATTAATGAGAAATAGATGTTTTATTGATAAGAAATAAACGTTGTATTAATAAGAAATAGATTTTGTATTAATAAGAAATAGATGTTTTATTAATAAGAAATAGATGTTGTATTAATAAGAAATAGATTTTGTATTAATAAGAAATAGATGTATTAATAAGAAATAGATGTTTTATTAATAAGAAATAGATGTTTTATTAATAAGAAATAGATTTTGTATTAATAAGAAATAGATGTTATATTAATAAGAAATAGATGTTGTATTAATAAGAAATAGATTTTGTATTAATAAGAAATAGATGTTTTATTAATAAGAAATAGATTTTGTATTAATAAGAAATAGATGTTATATTAATAAGAAATAGATGTTGTATTAATAAGAAATAGATTTTGTATTAATAAGAAATAGATGTTGTATTAATAAGAAATAGATGTTTTATTGATAAGAAATAGATTTTGTATTAATAAGAAATAGATGTTTTATTAATAAGAAATAGATGTTTTATTAATAAGAAATAGATGTTTTATTGATAAGAAATAGATTTTGTATTAATAAGAAATAGATGTTTTATTAATAAGAAATAGATGTTTTATTGATAAGAAATAGATTTTGTATTAATAAGAAATAGATTTTGTATTAATAAGAAATAGATGTTTTATTAATAAGAAATAGATGTTTTATTGATAAGAAATAGATTTTGTATTAATAAGAAATAGATGTTTTATTAATAAGAAATAGATGTTTTATTGATAAGAAATAGATTTTGTATTAATAAGAAATAGATGTTTTATTAATAAGAAATAGATGTTTTATTAATAAGAAATAGATGTTATATTAATAAGAAATAGATGTTGTATTAATAAGAAATAGATGTTGTATTAATAAGAAATAGATTTTGTATTAATAAGAAATAGATGTTTTATTAATGAGAAATAGATTTTGTATTAATAAGAAATAGATGTTTTATTAATAAGAAATAGATTTTGTATTAATAAGAAATAGATGTTGTATTAATAAGAAATAGATGTTGTATTAATAAGAAATAGATGTTGTATTAATAAGAAATAGATGTTTTATTAATAAGAAATAGATGTTCTATTAATAGGAAATAGATGTTTTATTAATAAGAAATAGATTTTGTATTAATAAGAAATAGATGTTGTATTAATAAGAAATAGATGTTTTATTAATAAGAAATAGATGTTTTATTGATAAGAAATAAACGTTGTATTAATAAGAAATAGATGTTGTATTAATAAAAATAGATGTTTTATTAATAAGAAATAGATGTTCTATTAATAAGAAATAGACGTTGTATTAATAACAAATAGATGTTGTATTAATAAGAAATAGATGTTTTATTAATAAGAAATAGATGTTTTATTGATAAGAAATAAACGTTGTATTAATAAGAAATAGATTTTGTATTAATAAGAAATAGATGTTTTATTAATAAGAAATAGATGTTCTATTAATAAGAAATAGATGTTTTATTAATAAAAATAGATGTTGTATTAATAAGAAATAGATGTTTTATTAATAAGAAATAGATTTTGTATTAATAAGAAATAGATGTTTTATTAATAAGAAATAGATGTTGTATTAATAAGAAATAGATGTTTTATTAATAAGAAATAGATGTTTTATTGATAAGAAATAGACGTTGTATTAATAAGAAATAGATGTTGTATTAATAAAAATAGATGTTTTATTAATAAGAAATAGATGTTGTATTAATAAGAAATAGATGTTTTATTAATAAGAAATAGATGTTTTATTGATAAGAAATAAACGTTGTATTAATAAGAAATAGATTTTGTATTAATAAGAAATAGATGTTTTATTAATGAGAAATAGATTTTGTATTAATAAGAAATAGATGTTTTATTAATAAGAAATAGATTTTGTATTAATAAGAAATAGATGTTGTATTAATAAGAAATAGATGTTTTATTAATAAGAAATAGATGTTGTATTAATAAGAAATAGATGTTTTATTAATTAGAAATAGACGTCATATTAATAAGAAATAGATGTTGTATTAATAAGAAACAGATGTTGTATTAATAAGAAACAGATGTTATATTGATTAGAAATAGATCTATTAATAAAAAATAGATGTTTTATTAATAAGAAATAGATGTTATATTAATAAGAAATAGATGTTATATTAATAAGAAATAGATGTTTTATTAATAGGAAATAGATGTTGTATTAATAAGAAACAGATGTTGTATAAATAAGAAACAGATGTTATATTGATTAGAAATAGATCTATTAATAAAAAATAGATGTTATATTAATAAGAAATAGATGTTATATTAATAAGAAATAGATGTTTTATTAATAAGAAATACATTTTGTATTAATAAGAAATAGATGTTTTATTAATGAGAAATAGATGTTTTATTGATAAGAAATAAACGTTGTATTAATAAGAAATAGATTTTGTATTAATAAGAAATAGATGTTGTATTAATAAGAAATAGATGTTGTATTAATAAGAAATAGATATTTTATTAATAAGAAATAGATTTTGTATTAATAAGAAATAGATGTTTTATTAATAAGAAATAGATTTTGTATTAATAAGAAATAGATTTTGTATTAATAAGAAATAGATGTTTTATTAATGAGAAATAGATTTTGTATTAATAAGAAATAGATGTTGTATTAATAAGAAATAGATTTTGTATTAATAAGAAATAGATTTTGTATTAATAAGAAATAGATGTTGTATTAATAAGAAATAGATTTTGTATTAATAAGAAATAGATGTTTTATTAATAAGAAATAGATTTTGTATTAATAAGAAATAGATGTTATATTAATAAGAAATAGATGTTATATTAATAAGAAATAGATGTTATATTAATAAGAAATAGATGTTATATTAATAAGAAATAGATTTTGTATTAATAAGAAATAGATGTTATATTAATAAGAAATAGATGTTATATTAATAAGAAATAGATGTTATATTAATGAGAAATAGATGTTATATTAATAAGAAATAGATTTTGTATTAATAAGAAATAGATGTTTTATTAATGAGAAATAGATGTTATATTAATAAGAAATAGATGTTGTATTAATAAGAAATAGATGTTATATTAATAAGAAATAAACGTTGTATTAATAAGAAATAGATTTTGTATTAATAAGAAATAGATGTTTTATTAATAAGAAATAGATGTTTTATTAATAAGAAATAGATGTTGTATTAATAAGAAATAGATGTTTTATTAATAAGAAATAGATTTTGTATTAATAAGAAATAGATGTTTTATTAATAAGAAATAGATGTTTTATTAATAAGAAATAGATGTTTTATTAATAAGAAATAGATTTTGTATTAATAAGAAATAGATTTTGTATTAATAAGAAATAGATGTTTCATTAATAAGAAATAGATGTTTTATTAATAAGAAATAGATTTTGTATTAATAAGAAATAGATGTTTTATTAATAAGAAATAGATTTTGTATTAATAAGAAATAGATTTTTTATTAATAAGAAATAGATTTTGTATTAATAAGAAATAGATGTTGTATTAATAAGAAATAGATGTTGTATTAATAAGAAATATATGTTATATTAATAAGAAATAGATGTTTTATTAATAAGAAATAGATTTTGTATTAATAAGAAATAGATTTTGTATTAATAAGAAATAGATGTTTTATTAATGAGAAATAGATGTTTTATTAATAAGAAATCGATGTTGTATTAATAAGAAATAGATTTTGTATTAATAAGAAATAGATGTTTTATTAATGAGAAATAGATTTTGTATTAATAAGAAATAGATTTTGTATTAATAAGAAATAGATTTTGTATTAATAAGAAATAGATGTTTTATTAATGAGAAATAGATTTTGTATTAATAAGAAATAGATTTTGTATTAATAAGAAATAGATTTTGTATTAATAAGAAATAGATGTTTTATTAATAAGAAATAGATGTTTTATTGATAAGAAATAGATTTTGTATTAATAAGAAATAGATGTTTTATTAATAAGAAATAGATGTTTTATTGATAAGAAATAGATTTTGTATTAATAAGAAATAGATGTTTTATTAATAAGAAATAGATGTTTTATTGATAAGAAATAGATTTTGTATTAATAAGAAATAGATGTTTTATTAATAAGAAATAGATGTTTTATTAATAAGAAATAGATTTTGTATTAATAAGAAATAGATGTTTTATTAATGAGAAATAGATGTTTTATTAATAAGAAATAGATTTTGTATTAATAAGAAATAGATTTTGTATTAATAAGAAATAGATTTTGTATTAATAAGAAATAGATGTTTTATTAATGAGAAATAGATGTTTTATTGATAAGAAATAAACGTTGTATTAATAAGAAATAGATTTTGTATTAATAAGAAATAGATATTTTATTAATAAGAAATAGATGTTGTATTAATAAGAAATAGATTTTGTATTAATAAGAAATAGATGTATTAATAAGAAATAGATGTTTTATTAATAAGAAATAGATGTTTTATTAATAAGAAATAGATTTTGTATTAATAAGAAATAGATGTTATATTAATAAGAAATAGATGTTGTATTAATAAGAAATAGATTTTGTATTAATAAGAAATAGATGTTTTATTAATAAGAAATAGATTTTGTATTAATAAGAAATAGATGTTATATTAATAAGAAATAGATGTTGTATTAATAAGAAATAGATTTTGTATTAATAAGAAATAGATGTTGTATTAATAAGAAATAGATGTTTTATTGATAAGAAATAGATTTTGTATTAATAAGAAATAGATGTTTTATTAATAAGAAATAGATGTTTTATTAATAAGAAATAGATGTTTTATTGATAAGAAATAGATTTTGTATTAATAAGAAATAGATGTTTTATTAATAAGAAATAGATGTTTTATTGATAAGAAATAGATTTTGTATTAATAAGAAATAGATTTTGTATTAATAAGAAATAGATGTTTTATTAATAAGAAATAGATGTTTTATTGATAAGAAATAGATTTTGTATTAATAAGAAATAGATGTTTTATTAATAAGAAATAGATGTTTTATTGATAAGAAATAGATTTTGTATTAATAAGAAATAGATGTTTTATTAATAAGAAATAGATGTTTTATTAATAAGAAATAGATGTTATATTAATAAGAAATAGATGTTGTATTAATAAGAAATAGATGTTGTATTAATAAGAAATAGATTTTGTATTAATAAGAAATAGATGTTTTATTAATGAGAAATAGATTTTGTATTAATAAGAAATAGATGTTTTATTAATAAGAAATAGATTTTGTATTAATAAGAAATAGATGTTGTATTAATAAGAAATAGATGTTGTATTAATAAGAAATAGATGTTGTATTAATAAGAAATAGATGTTTTATTAATAAGAAATAGATGTTCTATTAATAGGAAATAGATGTTTTATTAATAAGAAATAGATTTTGTATTAATAAGAAATAGATGTTGTATTAATAAGAAATAGATGTTTTATTAATAAGAAATAGATGTTTTATTGATAAGAAATAAACGTTGTATTAATAAGAAATAGATGTTGTATTAATAAAAATAGATGTTTTATTAATAAGAAATAGATGTTCTATTAATAAGAAATAGACGTTGTATTAATAACAAATAGATGTTGTATTAATAAGAAATAGATGTTTTATTAATAAGAAATAGATGTTTTATTGATAAGAAATAAACGTTGTATTAATAAGAAATAGATTTTGTATTAATAAGAAATAGATGTTTTATTAATAAGAAATAGATGTTCTATTAATAAGAAATAGATGTTTTATTAATAAAAATAGATGTTGTATTAATAAGAAATAGATGTTTTATTAATAAGAAATAGATTTTGTATTACTAAGAAATAGATGTTTTATTAATAAGAAATAGATGTTGTATTAATAAGAAATAGATGTTTTATTAATAAGAAATAGATGTTTTATTGATAAGAAATAGACGTTGTATTAATAAGAAATAGATGTTGTATTAATAAAAATAGATGTTTTATTAATAAGAAATAGATGTTGTATTAATAAGAAATAGATGTTTTATTAATAAGAAATAGATGTTTTATTGATAAGAAATAAACGTTGTATTAATAAGAAATAGATTTTGTATTAATAAGAAATAGATGTTTTATTAATAAGAAATAGATTTTGTATTAATAAGAAATAGATGTTGTATTAATAAGAAATAGATGTTTTATTAATAAGAAATAGATTTTGTATTAATAAGAAATAGATGTTTTATTAATAAGAAATAGATGTTTTATTAATAAGAAATAGATGTTGTATTAATAAGAAATAGATGTTTTATTAATAAGAAATAGATTTTGTATTAATAAGAAATAGATTTTGTATTAATAAGAAATAGATGTTTTATTAATGAGAAATAGATGTTTTATTAATAAGAAATCGATGTTGTATTAATAAGAAATAGATTTTGTATTAATAAGAAATAGATGTTTTATTAATGAGAAATAGATTTGGTATTAATAAGAAATAGATTTTGTATTAATAAGAAATAGATTTTGTATTAATAAGAAATAGATGTTTTATTAATGAGAAATAGATTTTGTATTAATAAGAAATAGATTTTGTATTAATAAGAAATAGATGTTTTATTAATGAGAAATAGATGTTTTATTAATAAGAAATAGATTTTGTATTAATAAGAAATAGATTTTGTATTAATAAGAAATAGATTTTGTATTAATAAGAAATAGATGTTTTATTAATAAGAAATAGATGTTTTATTGATAAGAAATAGATTTTGTATTAATAAGAAATAGATGTTTTATTAATAAGAAATAGATGTTTTATTGATAAGAAATAGATTTTGTATTAATAAGAAATAGATGTTTTATTAATAAGAAATAGATGTTTTATTGATAAGAAATAGATTTTGTATTAATAAGAAATAGATGTTTTATTAATAAGAAATAGATGTTTTATTAATAAGAAATAGATTTTGTATTAATAAGAAATAGATGTTTTATTAATGAGAAATAGATGTTTTATTAATAAGAAATAGATTTTGTATTAATAAGAAATAGATTTTGTATTAATAAGAAATAGATTTTGTATTAATAAGAAATAGATGTTTTATTAATGAGAAATAGATGTTTTATTGATAAGAAATAAACGTTGTATTAATAAGAAATAGATTTTGTATTAATAAGAAATAGATGTTTTATTAATAAGAAATAGATGTTGTATTAATAAGAAATAGATTTTGTATTAATAAGAAATAGATGTATTAATAAGAAATAGATGTTATATTAATAAGAAATAGATGTTTTATTAATAAGAAATAGATTTTGTATTAATAAGAAATAGATGTTATATTAATAAGAAATAGATGTTGTATTAATAAGAAATAGATTTTGTATTAATAAGAAATAGATGTTTTATTAATAAGAAATAGATTTTGTATTAATAAGAAATAGATGTTATATTAATAAGAAATAGATGTTGTATTAATAAGAAATAGATTTTGTATTAATAAGAAATAGATGTTGAATTAATAAGAAATAGATGTTTTATTGATAAGAAATAGATTTTGTATTAATAAGAAATAGATGTTTTATTAATAAGAAATAGATGTTTTATTAATAAGAAATAGATGTTTTATTGATAAGAAATAGATTTTGTATTAATAAGAAATAGATGTTTTATTAATAAGAAATAGATGTTTTATTGATAAGAAATAGATTTTGTATTAATAAGAAATAGATTTTGTATTAATAAGAAATAGATGTTTTATTAATAAGAAATAGATGTTTTATTGATAAGAAATAGATTTTGTATTAATAAGAAATAGATGTTTTATTAATAAGAAATAGATGTTTTATTGATAAGAAATAGATTTTGTATTAATAAGAAATAGATGTTTTATTAATAAGAAATAGATGTTTTATTAATAAGAAATAGATGTTATATTAATAAGAAATAGATGTTGTATTAATAAGAAATAGATGTTGTATTAATAAGAAATAGATTTTGTATTAATAAGAAATAGATGTTTTATTAATGAGAAATAGATTTTGTATTAATAAGAAATAGATGTTTTATTAATAAGAAATAGATTTTGTATTAATAAGAAATAGATGTTGTATTAATAAGAAATAGATGTTGTATTAATAAGAAATAGATGTTGTATTAATAAGAAATAGATGTTTTATTAATAAGAAATAGATGTTCTATTAATAGGAAATAGATGTTTTATTAATAAGAAATAGATTTTGTATTAAAAAGAAATAGATGTTGTATTAATAAGAAATAGATGTTTTATTAATAAGAAATAGATGTTTTATTGATAAGAAATAAACGTTGTATTAATAAGAAATAGATGTTGTATTAATAAAAATAGATGTTTTATTAATAAGAAATAGATGTTCTATTAATAAGAAATAGACGTTGTATTAATAACAAATAGATGTTGTATTAATAAGAAATAAATGTTTTATTAATAAGAAATAGATGTTTTATTGATAAGAAATAAACGTTGTATTAATAAGAAATAGATTTTGTATTAATAAGAAATAGATGTTTTATTAATAAGAAATAGATGTTCTATTAATAAGAAATAGATGTTTTATTAATAAAAATAGATGTTGTATTAATAAGAAATAGATGTTTTATTAATAAGAAATAGATTTTGTATTAATAAGAAATAGATGTTGTATTAATAAGAAATAGATGTTGTATTAATAAGAAATAGATGTTTTATTAATAAGAAATAGATGTTTTATTGATAAGAAATAGACGTTGTATTAATAAGAAATAGATGTTGTATTAATAAAAATAGATGTTTTATTAATAAGAAATAGATGTTGTATTAATAAGAAATAGATGTTTTATTAATAAGAAATAGATGTTTTATTGATAAGAAATAAACGTTGTATTAATAAGAAATAGATTTTGTATTAATAAGAAATAGATGTTTTATTAATAAGAAATAGATTTTGTATTAATAAGAAATAGATGTTTTATTAATAAGAAATAGATGTTTTATTAATAAGAAATAGACGTTGTATTAATAAGAAATAGATGTTGTATTAATAAAAATAGATGTTTTATTAATAAGAAATAGATGTTGTATTAATAAGAAATAGATGTTTTATTAATAAGAAATAGATGTTTTATTGATAAGAAATAAACGTTGTATTAATAAGAAATAGATGTTTTATTAATAAGAAATAGATGTTTTATTGATAAGAAATAAACGTTGTATTAATAAGAAATAGATTTTGTATTAATAAGAAATAGATGTTTTATTAATAAGAAATAGATTTTGTATTAATAAGAAATAGATGTTTTATTAATAAGAAATAGATGTTGTATTAATAAGAAATAGATGTTTTATTAATAAGAAATAGATGTTTTATTGATAAGAAATAGACGTTGTATTAATAAGAAATAGATGTTGTATTAATAAGAAATAGACGTTGTATTAATAAGAAATAGATGTTGTATTAATAAGAAATAGATGTTTTATTGATAAGAAATAAACGTTGTATTAATAAGAAATAGATTTTGTATTAATAAGAAATAGATGTTTTATTAATAAGAAATAGATGTTCTATTAATAAGAAATAGATGTTTTATTAATAAAAATAGATGTTGTATTAATAAGAAATAGATGTTTTATTAATAAGAAATAGATTTTGTATTAATAAGAAATAGATGTTTTATTAATAAGAAATAGATGTTGTATTAATAAGAAATAGATGTTTTATTAATAAGAAATAGATGTTTTATTGATAAGAAATAAACGTTGTATTAATAAGAAATAGATGTTGTATTAATAAGAAATAGATGTTATATTAATTAGAAATAGATGTATTAATAAGAAATAGATGTTTTATTAATAAGAAATAGATGTATTAATAAGAAATAGATGTTGTATTAATAAGAAATAGATGTTTTATTAATAAGAAATAGATGTTGTATTAATAAGAAATATATGTTATATTAATAAGAAATAGATGTTTTATTAATAAGAAATAGATGTATTAATAAGAAAAATATGTTGTATTAATAAGAAATAGATGTGTTCTTGATAAGAAATACATGTTATATTGATAAATAAATGTAAGTTTTGCAATATATTTTAAATAATGAAAGAGGGGATTTAAGAAAATTAGTAGATTCTGCTTATAGACACTGATGATAGGAACTAACCAATCAAATTGTGTTACATTCTACTAGCAACCAATCCGATAGCGGAATCGCGCCATAAAAATATTGAACCTTTTAGAATTCCCGAAGATAATTTTTTCGTGTCCACACGATAAAAATATTTGCTCTTTTCCTGAAAATTTTTTAAGTTCATGTGTTCTTTTATTTTGAGACTTAAATACGGGTTTTTTCCCTTTCTTCAAAAGCCACCAGAGTTTAGGCCATTATTGTATTAGCTTGTTTTCTGTACAAAAACCATAATAAAAGATTAATTTGCAACACAAAAACACAGAACAGTAAACGAACACCTCTTTTTAAAACAAAACAATGAAGGAGTTTATTTCGAAAGATGAGAGACTGTGTTCGAGGTGATAGAAAGAAAAGAAGGAATGGAAAGGTCTAGGATGTTCTCATGTCAGAAGGCAGAAACTTGGAGTGTCCTCAGGTTGTCCTGTGGAAGTCTTCAGTGAAATAGTCGCAGTCTGAGGGAATTCAGTGGACTGAGAGTGAGAAAAGAGAGGGCTGTCTTCTTTGATGATTTAATCTCCTCTGTTAACTACTGGCTAATTCCTGACAGGGGTAAATAGTTCCTTAAGGGATATATAGGATTAATGCGCCCTACTAGCTGACTGAGCAGTGTGTGGCCCCCATCGATCAGCAAGGGGGCATTAATCCACAACAGAAAATAGTATCTTATGGTAATTGCTACATCTCTAAAAGCTTACCGTAAAAGAATACGATTCTTATCTCTATAAAAAAGCGGGGGGGGGGGAGATAACTTAACACTTAGTAGATCTCAACCTCAGACTAGGAATCATTCTTTTTAAAGTATGATGAAATATAAATGATTGTAAGATTTTTTCTACGCAGGATAAAGCGCCATAACATGCATAATGGATAAACGTTTCCAATAGAATTGCATCGGAAATGGCGTAACAGGAAAATAACTCTAATTAGGAATTAATGCAAGGCTTAATGGCAGAATACTTGTTATGTAGATGGTGATTTGAGGGTGGCTTCTCTCTCTCTCTCTCTCTCTCTCTCTCTCTCTCTCTCTCTCTCTCTCTCTCTCTCATCGGCCTGTGTGAAGCGTTTATTCTCTTTGAAATTTAGCTGGAACATGTGAAATAATAAAAAAAGAATTTGGCACGGGCATGTCGATGTCGTTGTTGTTGCAGTCTAAAAAAATAATGTAACACGCAATCAGTGGACATTTTCTTTCCAACTTCTCTCTGTTCTCTCGCCGGCTACAAAATCTTTTAATCTGTAAAGACTAACCTCAATGAAGACTGGAGGCTTTGGTTTCCTGATGAAATCTTTTTTAGATAAAAACGTCAGATTTATTGTAACGACCAATGGTAATTTTGTTTACCTAAATTTAATATAGTAAAAATAGTAATTAGTACAAACCTGAAGAGAGTGCTCAATACTATTGCAGAGCATATATATATATTTTTTTTATTACCGTTATATCTATTTAGTTGCGCATGTTTCAATTACCGAATGGTATCAAAGTGCATATAAAGCAGTAATATATATATATATATATATATATATATATATATATATATATATATATATATATATATATATATATATATATATATATATATATATCTTTAAAAGTACTTTTCAAGAACGAGATAATATAGGTAAAATATTTTCGATTGTTTTCTTTTCCTTATAAAGAAAATAGTTTCCATAATGTTTTATTATTAAAGTGTTTTAGATTCAATAAGTTTGGAGAAAGGCTGTTCTTGTGAAATTTTTCAAACGACATAATGTTTGAATTTGTCCGAATAGTCTTGAAACTATTGTAACTAACGATGAAATACACTATTTGTTGCTATCAACCCATTCTTTGATGCCTTGGTTTTTGTTAAAACAATATATGAATGCTCAATTATGAAATATGATAATTTTGTAGCTTACAGTTTAAGTCATCTCTTTTTGGCTTAAAATTTATTGGTATATGAACGATTACTGAATTATATAAACCCAGTAAAATTCGGAATACTACCAATAAGACTATATATATATATATATATATATATATATATATATATATATATATATATATATATATATATATACTAGCAAAAGTACCCGTCGTTAACTGAGTTCAAAAACAGCCTACAGAAAATAGACTCTGATTTATGAAAGTATGATAGGTTATGAAAAGGAAGGGTTGTAAAGAGATAGCTTCGAATTTGGGTGTATCAAAACCAAAGCAAAATATGATGAAAGTAAAAATAAAATAGATAAACCCCATAATTTATTATACCATACCTGTTCATACAGAAACGCTTATCACAATATTCTGTGGATCTATATTAAAAAACCTTGTTAAACTTTGTGACATATTTACATTCTATTGAGGTCAGGTGCGAACGAACACCTTATAATTTTATTATACCATGTTTCTTCAAACTGAAACATAATTATCAAAGTATACTTACGCAGATAGATATGAAAAGTCTTTATTAAAGTTTGTGCCTACTTCCATTCTATGGAGTCCAGGCGCGAACGCAGACCCCACAATTTTATTATACCATCCCTATTTAAAGTAAAACATACTTATCAAAGTATTGTTATGTACATCTATATCAAAAACACTTGTAAACGTTTTTTTTTAAATTTTTTTAATTTTATTTCCATATTTGTGGGCCAGGCGCGAATGCAGACCCCACAATTTTAATGAACCACCGTTCTGCCAGATCAAACATACCCATTCCTGTGTTTCGATACATCTTCTATCATTATATGTAATCAGCTTTTTTAAAATAGTCAACCATATAGGAGTCTATTCGTGACCACACACACACACACACACACACACACACACACACACACACACACACACATTAAGCTTTATATATATACATATATATATACGTTTTATTTTTTATTACCGTATCCTCAGACTTTTACAGAAATGTTCGCTATTTTGGGATGAGAGAATGAAAGAGTGAATGAGGTTTCACTCTCTCATCCCAAAATAACGAACATTTCTGTAAAAGTCTGAGGATGCTACAGACGGCAAAAAAAAAAAAACAGCCAAGTAGCTGAAACAATAATGTAACTTAACAGAAAGATACGGTAATAAAAAATAAAACGTATATTTGCTCTACAACGGTATTGAGCACTTTCTTAAGTTTTTATTAATTACCATTTCCACTATATATATATATATATATATATATATATATATATATATATATATATATATATATATATATATATATATTTGGGAAATGAATCAATAAAATAAATTGGGAAAAAATAATTATAATTTTTTTTAAAAACATTGATAGATTAATTGAATATAAAAATAGGGAATTGTTGAAGTTTCATATAAAAAATAGAAATACGAAAGTGAGATTATTAATCAATTCGAAGGCAATCGAAAAAACAAACAAACAACAAAAATAAAATGTAAAAATTATATAGAGGTGAATCCAGCTGATTTATCCCGTAAAATAGGGGTTATGAATGTATTCATATATATGTATAACAAATGTAAATTAATTTTGACTTTGATTTTATTGGTATATGAACATTACAGGAATTTCAATATATATATATATATATATATATATATATATATATATATATATATATATATATATATATATATACTAGCACGCCGCCTGTATTGATTATTATATTGTACCGAATATAGTGTAATGATTTCAAAAGTTAAAAAAGAAAATGATTTGAGTACCATCCGCTAGAATCGAAACCAAAACATATGGCTCTCCAGCATTATTCGTTACTATCTGAACTATGACTATAAAAACTTAAAAATTAGCGTAGTTAAACATATGAATGTATATTTGCGGCAAACTTGGGAATCCACACAGAATTTCGAACAAACCCCTTTATTTAATCCACGGGCTATGAAAGAGTATAAGTCCTAGTAATTAGCAATTGTAGTTTTGAGTGTCACCAGCACTTAGGATTGAACCTTCAATATCCAGAAATCCAACTTTTATAACTGAATTTCACCAAATACTCTATGTATTATGCCACGGCTCCATGCAAGTTGTACAAACAAAACGCTATGAAAATAGCACTCAAGATAAGAACAGTAGTCCAAAGAATCCAAATAATACAAAGGACCTTACGTCTCCGCATTATCATATCACCTGAAACTGATCAATGGACAGATATCGATGCGATGATTGAGGCTGAAGGCGGCTACATTGAATAGATGTCAGCGCTACTACATAATCAAGTTATCTGAATTGATTATTTCAACAAAAGTTTTAAAATAAAGCTGTAGTGTTGTTTTCTTTAGGGCGACACTTTGATCGTTCCACCCCGTAGTTTCATAGAAGATACATTTTCGGCAGGTGAGCAGACCTTTGTTTTGTTAAATTCAGGTACGGTCCAGTTTTATCCAATGTGGTACATCCTCCCAGGCATTACCACTTTCTTTAAGAAGGTGAGGTTTTATTACCAATCACTGGAATACCAGTGAGACTGTTCTCAGCGATTAGTGTACCCACCCATAATTCCTTAGGGCTAGGGTTAGCAGGTCCACTGATAAAATTAAACCTTAATAACTTTATAATCGGACCAAAACTTAACAATTTATAATAGGACGAAAACCCAATGAGCTTATAATTGGACCAAAACCTAACCAATTTCTAATAGGACGAAAATTTAATAAGTCTATAATTAGACCAAAACCTTATAGCTTTATAACGAGGCCCAAAATATTTTACTTTTCTCAGCTGGGAAAGTTTTATTACAATCGAAAAATTCGGTCAAAATGAATGATAAAATGATAATGCAATAGCGAAGTATATTTTTTTATTTTGAGGGGAGGGAATTTTTTTTATCTCCTGCTGAGTAAGGGCCGGATGTACTTATCACTTATCATGAACTGTAGAAAATACTCTACAGTTTAAAAAGAATAGAATTTATAATAAAGAAGGTATTATAGTTTTCATGAAAAAAAAATACAATTAAAAAGGAACTACTAAAAAGCTAATAAAAACTACTAAAAAACCACAAAAAAGCAATACTAAAAAGAAACTACTAAAAAGAACTAATAGAAAGGACTACTAAAAGAACTACTAAGTAGGAACTACTAAAAAGAAACAAAAAAAAACTACAAAAAGCAAACATTAAAAAACTACTAAAAAGCTACTAAATAGAATCTATTAAAAAACTACTAAAAAGAACTACGAAAATCATCTAAAGAAAACTATTATAAAACTAGTAAAAATACTAAAAAGGACTGCTAAAAAACTACTAAAAAGAAACTACTGAAAAACTACCAAAAAGAAACTACTAAGAATTAGAAACTGAAAATGAACTATTTAAAGAAACTACTAAAAAGAAACTAAAAAACTACAAAAATGAAACTACAAAAAACTACTAAAACACTATTCAAATGAAACTACTAAAAAGAACTACTGAGAAGAAACTACTAAAAAAGAAACTCCTAAAAAATACACTACTTAAATGAAACTACTAAAAAAATACTAAAAAGAAACTATTAAAAAGGACTCCTTAAAAGAAACTATTTAAAAGAAACTACTCAAAAGGACTCCTTAAGAGAAACTATTAAAAAGAAACTACTAAAAACCCACTAAAAAGGACTACTAAAAACTATTAAAATGGAACTACTAAAAAGAACTACCAAAGAGAAACTCCTACAAAAATTAATAAAAGAAAAACTACTTAAAAGAAACCACCAAAAAGAACTACAAAAACTGTTAAAACACTATTAAAAATAAACTACTAAAATAAAATAAATAAAAAGAAACTACTAAAAACTACTAAAAAGAAACTACTGAATAGAAACAACTAAAATACTACTAAAACTAACTAAAGAGAAACTATTAAAAATAACTGCTAAAAGACTTACTAAAAAGAACTACTATAAAAAACTACTAAAAAGAAACAACTAAAAATACTACTGAACACTACTAAAAATTACTATTATTGATGAACTACTAAAAAAGAAACTGAAAATAAAACTACTGAAAAATACTACAAAAATCTACTAAAAACCTACTTAAAAATACTAAAAAGAACAACAAAAAGCTACTGAAAACCTACTGTAAATAAATTCTAAAAAGAATTATTAAAAAGAAACTACTAAAATAAAACTAATACAAACTTTTAAAACTCCACAAAACTCCTTAAAACACTATTAAAAAGATATTTAAAAGAAACAACTAAAAAGAAGCTACTAAAAATTACAAAAAACTATTAATAGAACAACTAAAAAGAAAATACTAAAACACAACTAAGAAACTACTAAATAGGACTGCTAAAATGAACTACTACTAAGAAACTACTAAAAAACTACTAAAAATAACTACATAGAAACTACTAAAAAGAAATTACTAAAAACTGCATTAAAGTAATTATTAAATAGAAACTACTAAAAACTACAAAAAGAAACTACTAAATAGAAACTACTAAAAAGAACTACTAAACGAAACAATCGAAAAGAAACTACTAAATAGGAACTACTAAATAAAACTACTAAAAACAACTAAACAATACTAAAAAAAGAACCAAAAAGAAACTACTAAACAGAAACTATTAAAAATTACTAAACAGAAACTACTTGAAAGAACTACTAAAAAACTACTAAAACGAAAATACTAAAAACTATTATGAAGAAACTATTAGGAAACTACTAAAAAGTCACAAGTAACACGAAATTACTAAAAAGTCACTACTAAAAAGAACTACAAAAACTACTAAAATATCCACTAAGGAAGAACTATAAAAATACCAAAAAACACTAAAAAATACTAAAGATAAAATGCTAAAAAATCTAAAGAACTGCTGAATAAATTACTAAAAAAAGCGACTAAAAAACTACTTTAAACAAACCACTGAAATAAAGCACTAAAAAAATCTACCAAAAAAACTACCAAAAAGAAACTAGTTCAAAGAACTACTAACAGAAACTAGCAAAAATTACTACTAAAAATAAACTACTTCAAATAATTACTAAAGAAACTACTAAAATTAAACTACTACAAATTAGGAACTACTAAAAAACTCAAAAACACTATTAAAAAGAAACTATTAAAACTCTACTAAAAAGAACTACTAAAAGAAACTACTAAAAGAACTATTAAAAGGAACTGCCATAAAGAACTACAAAAAACTATCAAAAATGAAACTATTAAACAGAACTTCTTAAAGAATTTACTAAAATGAACTACTACAAAAAGACTAGTAAAAAAGTACTTAAAACAAACTACTAAAAAAACACTACCAAAAATACCAAAAATAAATTACCAAAAAGAAATCCTAAAAACAAACTACTAAAAAGAAACTACTAAAACTACTATATAGAAACTACTAAATAGAACTACTAAAACGAAACTACTAAAAAAAACTTGTCAAAAAGAATCTACTAAAGCAATTATAAAAACAAATACCAAAAAAGAACTACTAAAATATCTACTAAATAGAACCTACTATAAATAACTACTAAAAACACTAAACAAATACTCAAAAGGACTAATAAAAATAAACTGCTAAAAAAATCTACTAAAATACCTAACAATTACGAAGAAAACTACTAAAAAGAAACTACAACAAAGTAACTTCTGAAAAAACTACTAAAGTAAACTACTAAAAAGATCTGCTTAAAGAAAGTACTTAAACGAATTACTAAAAATACTACTAAAAAGTACTCAATAGAGACTATTAATAAGAAATATTAAATTAACTATCAAACAGAACTACCAAAAGAAACTGCTAAAGAGAACTACTAAAAGAAACTACTAAAAGAAACTACTAAAATAGAAGCTACTAAAACTACTATAAAGAAACTTATAAAAAGAACTATTAAAAGAAACTACTAGAAAGAAATACTAAAAAAATACTAAAAAAACGCTGAAAGAAACTGCTAAAAAGAACTACTAAAATAAACTACCAAATAGAGCTTTTAAAAGAAACCACTAAAACTACTAAAAAGAAACTACTAAAATGAGCCACTAAAAAATGCTAAAAAGCAACTATTAAAAGCAACTATTAAAAAGAACTACTAAAATGAAACCACTAAAAAGAAACTACTAAAAAGCAATTACTAAAAGAAACTACTAAAAACTATTAAAGAAACTATTAAAATGAAACTACTAAACTAATTATTAAAAAGAAACTTCTAAAAGGTACTGAAAGAAACAACTGTAAAACTATTAAAAGGAAATACCAAAAAGAAAATACTAAAAAAAACTATTAAATGAAAATACCAAAAAGAAACTAAAAGAATTACTAAAAAACCACTAAAAGAACACACTAAAGAGAAACTACTAAAATAACTACTAAAAAGAAACTACTAAAACGAACTACTTCAACAAACTACTGAAAGAAACTACTTAAAAGAAACTACTAAAAGAACCTATTAAAAATAAACTACTGGAAAAAAGGAATTACTAAAAAGAACTATTAAATGAAACTACTAAAAAGAACTAGTAAAATAAACTACTAAAAAACTACTAAAAAGAACTACTAAAAGAAACTATTAAAAAGAACTACTAAAAGAAACTACTAAAAAGAAACTACTAAAAAGAAACTATTAAAAATAAACCACTAGAAAAAGGAACTACTAAAAAGAATAATTAAGTGAAACTACTAAAAAACTACTAAAAGAAACTACTAAAAAGAACTCTGAAAGAAACTAGCAAAAAACTACTAAAAGAAAATACAAAAAAAGAACTACTAAAAGAAACTACTAACTAATTACTAAAAAGGAACTTCTAAAAAGTACTGAAAGAAATAACTGTAAAACTATTTAAAGAAACTACCACAAAGAAAATACTAAAAAATATTTAAAGAAAATACCAAAAAGAAACTACTAAAATAATTACTAAAAAAAAACTACTAAAAGAACTACTAAAATAACCTACTAAAGAGAAACTACTAAAAAGAACTACTAAAAAGAAATTACCAAAAGAAACTATTAAAAATAAACTCCTAGAAAAAAGGAACTACTAAAAAGAACTATTAAATGAAACTACTAAAAAGAACGAGTGAAAGAAGCTACTAAAAAATTCCTGAAAGGAACTACTAAAAGAACTACTAAAAGAAACTACTAAAAAGAAACTAATAAAAAGAACTAATAAAATAAACTACTAGAAAAAAAGGAACTACTAAAAAGAACTCTTAAATGAAACTACTAAAAAGGACTACTAAAAGAAACTACTAAAAAAACTACTAAAAGAAATTACTAAAAAAATCTACTGAAAGAAACTACTGAAAAGAACTACTAAAAGAAACTACTAAAAAACTACTAAAAACTACTAAAACATAACAACAAAACAAGACAGATATTAAGATGCAACTTGAGATCTATAGAGGGATAGACGGGCATTTCCCAGAATTTTAAAAACTTTTGTTTACTCTAAATAAGGCATATTGCCACATAAGGGGCCTACTATGATTAGTGGTCAGATTTATAGGGGCGTTCCAAGTGGGCAGTTTTGTAGTAAGATAGTTGTTTAATAGGAGAAGCCATGAAAATAAATACATAGTACTCTTGCTGAAAGCGATGTGACGTCATAGATTATCAATGATGGCTAAAACAGTATGAAGACATGAAATAATAGTTCTGAAAGACAAAGAATGTATTTACTTCTAAATGAATGACGTCATAAAAGATATGTTGAGTGGCACAATTGAAAAGAGTGGCATTTTGTGCTCTAGAATTTATTTTTCCAAATACTCGTCACCATTCTTAATTCATGCTTACCAGCTTTGACTGTAAAAGTCTGGAGCACACTTTGTCACTCACATCTGTTACCACTCTGAAATCGACGAACTCATCTCCTAACAGTGCTGACATCAATTGCATCGGTTTCATTAACGTTCAACAGGCGCCAATGAGTGTTGATCGGTTCAATTTTTTCTGCATGGACGAATTCAATGATGTATCTCTGCTTCTGACTTATGTTCATGATAGAGGTTGTTTTCTTAGAGTTTCACACCATCAATATCTGCAACAGGGAGATGAAATTTTCAGGTCATGAATGCATAAGTTCAGTCATCATAACAATGCAATTCGTAATCCCTTTCTGATCAATTTATGCAGAATAAAAATAGGAAGCATTACTTCCATCGTAGTTGCTGAAGACAGTTTGATGTCATAAATGGTAGTTGCTGATAGTAGTATGACGTCATAAATGATAAATAGTAACGAAAGCAGTGTTATGTCATAAAACATGTGTAGCAGAAGAAAACGATCGCCTATTTTCAGATCATTCTAGCTTTTTAAGGCGATTAACATTGACCTCAAGTCAGACTGACAAGGTCATAAAACCACACGTAATTGTCGAAAGAAGTAGAAAATCTCTCAGGATTTATCTTCCATATCAATAAAAAATATTTGGTTAACTGTCGTTAATTTTTTTTTTAATTTAAAGGCAGGAACGCAGAAAAATAGTTAAATTAAAAAATGATAAAATTATACAAACGTTCACGATAGGAATGTACGGATGCACGGTTGAGGAGAAAAAATAGAAAACCAGCACCCCCTACCTGCCTCCTACTACATGACGTCATTTTCAGACAGCCTTTTGACTTTCTAACATTTTGGGCTTCCGCACGATTTTTCGTTTGTTGTGATTGTGTGAATCCAGAATTTCTCGGTTTTGGGGGCTAATTAAGCTAATTTTTTGTACAAACAAGGTACTTTTAAAAAAATTTAATTCAATATCTTAGAACTTTACTAATTATCTTTGAAATAAACCCAGAAAACTAATATTTATCTTTCAAAGGATTTTTTACAATGAATTTATTTAACTTCAAAATTTAGCTGAATTTGTTAGCTTCCGAATGTTGCTGTGAAAACATTTTTCATTATAACTTCTTTTTTTCACGTGCACAAATATTTTTCCTTTTAGAAATTAACTTTAGGCTTTAATCTTCCAAATACAACAACAATAATAATAATAATAATAATAATAATAATAATAATAATAATAATAATAATAATAATAAATAGTCAGAACCATACAAAAAATATGATAAACTGGCTTTCAAAACTATGCCCCCTTATTTTTTTCGCCATTATTTCCTGTACCCAAACCATGTTATTATTCCATTAATTGATTTGAGTCATGTTATGTCGACAAATTTGCAAACGACAAATTTGAAAATTTGGGCGGTCTTCTTTAGATGAAATTCTGAAGTTGAACAATTAACAACTTATTTTTCATCTACGTTGAATACAGTTTTCTTATGTTATGAAAATTGTGTTTACGTAAATTATTTAATTTTTCTTATTTTATGATAACTCGATATAAGAATGCCGAGAAGACATTTAAATACACGTTATTTTAACATACTTTCAAAATATAGAGAAGTTGAGACGATTGACCTCTTAAATAAATATAATATTAAGTTATATTTTGAGCTTTAAACAATTTGAAGAAGACGGATTTATTTCTTGGAAAAAATCTGAATATTAAAAAAAAAGATACGTTGACAGAGATTTGTGCTGTTTCTTATTTTATTTTTCCAAGGCACACACATTTATAAATTTATTTGTTCGGGAATTACAGCAATAACCCACACCAAACCTCTTGGGTAAAAAAAAACAGGACGCTTGAGAAATTGCCGACGTAGATGAAAGCACGTTTTTTTTTTTTTTTTTTTTTTTTTTTTTTTTGTCAAAAATATGAATTTTTGACGAATTAGGTCTCGATTTAAAAAAAAATATATTTTTGAAAGCCTCTGGGAGCCGCTAAAAAATATAAAATGCACGGAGAATTTCTCTTGTCAGAGAAAGGGATAACCGACACCAAGACCAACGCTCGCCGCGTGACATTCAGTAGCTGAAATTACAGCTTTTCTCGCACGTCAAAGAACGTTGCTTGCCTCTCTCTTTCTCTCACTGCGTCACAACACATAGTCGGACTCTTTCTCTCACCCTCTCAAGTCTTCACCTTCTTCCTCCCGTCCTTCTTTCATACCGATTGCCACCTTGGCACACACTAAAAAGTAATTTCCTTTCTTTTAACGAAAATAAACAAAAGTTTATTTTACATTATTTGGTAGTGTATTTTTTAAATTTTATTTATTTGTTTCTGTTATGATGTTAAATGGTAATAAAACGAAAGGAACACAGGACTTTTATAAACAAACATGTATTCACATATATTACAGGCAAGGCAGGTTGAGCAATACCATTCCTCCACTGTTGGGAGTTTGCACACGACCTACTTGGCCACGGACTCCGGTACTCTTTACCGGAAGTGACGTCACTAGAGGAAGTGACGTCATGATATAGTTCATTAATCCCATGGTGGGGCGTCTCCAACACTCCCTCCCAAGCTTTTTGTCCGTAAAAGCTGTCAGTACCTCTTCCTTTTAGGGTTTACCATCAATGGCTCGGTAAACTTTCTCTTACGGAGCAACCGTTGTAGTTCAGGTGTTGGTTGAGGAGGTTCAAGATCAAAAGTTTCGAAGACAGTGTCTATCGGCTCATCTTCCAATGGTGGACTGTCGCTGGTTTCAACTGATCAACATCCTTATTCGTTCTGGTGACGTTTGTGAGTATATGTTGGTCCTTGGGTGATATATACCATGTCACCGACTCTTTTAATAATTGTACCCACCTCCCAGAATGATGTGTTGTTTTTATAACTGTCGAAAAACACTTTTTCACCTGGTATGAAACGTTTACTGGGTACACAAGTCGTCACTAGTTGCCTTGACTGTTTGGGTAAGAGCTTGTCAAAAACGGATCTCACTTTCCGCGCAAATATCGTTTCTGCAGGTGAGACTGCTGTTGGTGTGTTCGGGTTGGGTGTAATCCTATACACGTGTAGAAATTGTTGAAGTGCTTCCTTTTTCATCTTCGGTAGATACACCGGGAGTTCTCTGATTGTGTTGCCCATTATCGTTTTTATTTCTCCATCCGCCCGAAGAGTGGCAATGATGGAATCTTTAAACGGATCCTTTTTCGATTTCTCTGTTGTTGCAAATGGGACGTTTCGTTTCTTCTTGAAAACGGGCAGAGGGTTTTCTTTTAATTCGAATCTTTCTATAACTTTTGTACATTTTCCTAGTCCTGGTGAGAATACTTCTGGGAAGTCCTCTTTTAACTCGTCCTTCAGTTGTTGCGCTTCTGTAGACGAGTCTTCTACCCTATGACAGAATTTATTCATAGGTTGGTCCCACAATTCGAATCGCTCCATCCAGTCAGTACCGAACAGGTTTTCAGATGTCCTATGTACGTACATTTTCACTTTTTTAGTGATGCCGTTTAAGGTCACCAGGAGTGTGAGCTCTCCCTCAAATTCCATTTTATCGCCTGTTACAGCTCGAGCTGATTTGTTCATCTTCGACTTCGTTGGTTTCCTTAGCCTTTTCCACATCTTGAGGTTAATGATGGACATGTCTGACCCGGAATCCAATTGTAGATGCACAGTTTTATTTGCGATGTTAAATATGACATATTTGCGGCGGTTCTTAATCGAATCCAAGTCGAATCTAGTCTGTTGGTCACTGTTCTTATCCTTGTTCTACCTGGACTGGGTCACTTTGTGGCCCTTCCTGTCACATTCGTTGTAGTACTTATGTTTGTAAAAACATTGACTCGACCAATGTTTCCCGCCACAGCGATAGCATGGGCTTGTAGGGGATCCGGGTCTTGTGACTGGGTGGTACTTATTAGGTGTAGCCTGAGTTTTCTTACTTCCAGTTTTGCTTCTTTCGGGTGAGTATTTTCCCAGTCTTAACGTGTCTCAAGTTGTTCCTTATGCCGACTATCCGTTGACAATCCTTGACCAACTTCTAGAGAGTGAGGCCCTATTTGCTCTCAAGTCTAGAGAGAACATGTTGTCTAATCTCAGCATTTTTGGATGAGACTAGACCTTGCACAAAAATTAAACACTTGAAGTCATCTGCCGATAAGTTAGATAGATGGAAATCATCGCAGCGTTTATTTACCTCAGACGTGAAGGTTAGGTAATCATTGTCATAATTTTTTTTTGCAAGTTCAAGCACTTCCATCTATGAAAGAGCGTAGAATTCGGGTTGAACAGTTTGGATAAAAGTTTCACCGCTTCAGAAAATTCCAATTCACTTGTCTTCCTGGGGAGAATATAATCCACAAACTTGCTATGTTCTGTGGTCCCTAATTTCCTCAAAAGTAAGCAAACTTTTTTAGCATTGATCCACTCTTGACAATCCACAGTGAATAGGTCCTCATATCTCCGATAGAAAACGGCAAACGTCCCATCCAACTCCAGTTGGTAGTTGGACGTTTCTATAACGTTCCATATTGTACTCTGAGAAAAAGCGAAACTGTCATCCCTCTATTCCGTTCTATCGAATATTTTTAACAATAGCTCTTCTTGTCTCTGTTGTTGGAGTAGCATTCTCTCCTCAAACGCTTGTTGCCTCTCTTGAAAATGTAAGTGGAGCTGTTTATCACGTTCTTTTAAATTTTCCTCAGCCTTCTACTGCTGGTCCATCTGGGCCTTGATTAACTGTATTAATACTGATTTAACCTCCTCCATCTTGTAATGACTTTTCCAAACACACGAAAAAAATTATTTCTATTTTTGACTGGAGAAGAGAAATAATAATAATAATAATAATAATAATAATAATAATAATAATAATAATAATAATAATAATAATGTTCTTTCTTTGAGTGTGTGCGTATGAGGAGGGAGCAATGTATCTCTTGCTTCTTGGTAAAAAAAACCTTAGAGATAACCTAACATGAGGATGGACAAAAAAAATTTTACTTGCGAAACAAAAATGTACTGTGATACAATACAGTTGCAAAAGAATAAAAATAATTGTGGAATTGTCTGGAAGTTAACCAAAATGACTATTTTTTTTTTGTGTGTGTGGGGGGGGAGTTGTCCCCACAAGGAAGAAAAAAATTTTTCACTTTAGAACCGACAGTTAAAAATAGAATATTTCACAAAATTCCATTCAATGAAAAAGTATTTTCTTTAGTCCAAATAAAACGAAAGGGAACAAAAATAAAAAAGAAACATTTCTCTCCCGTTAAAAGTTTGTATAAAGTTAGCAGCAAAAAAAGAAAGGAAAAAAACGTTTGTCTTCATTTGAAAAATGTCCAAATTTGCATAAGAATAAACCATATACAAGTTACAATTAAAATTGCTCTCGCGGTGAAATTGGGTCAACATTTTTCTCTTTTTTTTTCTTCTTTCAATAAACAATCAAATTAACTTTTATGGCCTTAACAAAAATGCGTTTAGTACAGTTTTTTTCAATTTAAATATAGAGACAAAAAGATTAACTTACAATTGAGTCAAGCGCTTTGCCATGTGTTCGTTTTCTTTTTTTTTTTTTGTTTTTAGAATTTCGTTTTTAGAACGTAATTGTCAGCCGAATTCTTAGCTTGTAAATCCGAAGTTCTTTTGAAGTCAAATGCATTCATTCTTTTCATTTTTTGTGGAGTTGTGTGTGAAAGTCGAATCTGACTTCGCTATTTGTTATGGTGTTAAATGGCAATAAAACGAAGGAACATAGGACTTTTAGAAACAAACAAGTATTCACATATATTACAGGCAAAAGCAGGTTGAGCAATACCATTCCTCAACTGTAGAGCGTTTGCACACGACCTCCTTGACCGCATGCCAATCTCGGGCACCGGTACTCATTACCGGAAGTGACGTCACTAGAGGAAGTGACGTCATGATATAGTCCATTAATCCCATGAAGGGGCGTGTCCATCAGTTTCAGGGGATTTATGCCAGTCGCCAACAATTGGTAAACCCCGACGTTCGTCTACAAATTGGTGAGCCATCGTTCAAAAATCCCCTACAGAGTCAATGTTTACTTTTCAAAAAAAGACACTTAATTTATTGTATTTATTTTTCTTGGAAGGAGCCCCATCCTCTCCCCCAATGTAAACAGAAAACAGTAAAATCTCCTAAAATCCCACCAAAAAAACTTAAAAGAAAAGAAATACCCCCCCCCACAATCTTAAAAGAAAAGAAATACCCCCCCCAAAAAAAAACTTAAAAAAAAGAAATTAGTATTTGTGTGCAATAATTATCTAAATTAACTGTGATGTTTACAAATACTTTCATTACGAGGACAGAACTTCTTAAAAAAAATGTACACCCAAAATGTCCGCAGAGACATATGTCTGCAGAGCCATGTGCAAATGAGGCACGCTCCTATCACCAAAATGTGCCGAACTAAAAATTTGAAAACGAGGGTTTTCTCTGTGGACAAGAAGGGGGTAGTAAGTTTTGGCCATCTTGAATTCTTACGACTCGTAAAAAGTTAATATTTGATATAAAATAAAGAGCGTTTAAAACTACTTTAAAACACTAATAAATGATTCAGGTTGTAAAGTAACTGTTATAGCTAATGTTAATATTTCTTTGTTCTATATTTTAAGTTTTGACCACTTTTTCGAATCCATGAGTACAGTAATACAAACTGCAAATTTTATATAAAACACACACAAGAAAATTTTCTCTTGAAAAATGATATGTTATTGTAAAGTTTCAACTCTGAGTATTATGTTACCTTTTATGTTTTTTTTTTTCAAATGACTTATGGACAAGTATTGTTATATTTGTGACTTTTGATATGAGTTGTCTGTTGTAAACTTCTGGCACCAGTTATTATATTTGGTGTTATAAGGTATTGTATCTCAATACCTTGTAACGACCGCCACAATAACAAAAATAGCGTATAGTAGCAAGACAGAGAGAATATTGAATTAAATATTCATTGAAGAAACGTAATGAATGGAAATATTCTCTTGTTAGTAAGAAAGTTTTGAGAAGAAAACATAGCAAAGTCTTGTGCGCAAAGGTTCGTTAGAATGAAATTAATTAGAAATTGATAAGAAGTTTCCGAGAAGAAGAAATAGCAAGTCTTGTCATTAAGACGTTTTGTTACCAACGTTGAGTGAACGGCTTTTGCTGCTATGAGAAATAAAGGGTGAAGACATCCGTGTTAGTTGTTGCTGATGCTGTCAGAAAAAGAAAGGGCAAAGACGTTTGTGTTTAGTTGTTGGTGACGCTGGCAGAGAAAGAAAGAGTGATGTTCGCGTTAGCTGCTGCTATTTTTTTTTATTTTTTTATTACATTTTCACCCCAAACAAGGCACATTGCCACTCAGGTGTAGGGGGCTACTATCAGGGTCAGCAACTACGGGGGCACTATGTAGGGATTTGGGCAGCAAGATGTCGGTTCACGTTGCACTTGAACTTCTGCATGTCAGTACAGTTAGGGAAGCATGATCCTGGAATGGAATTCCAGAGTCTAGCGGTTCTGGGGAAGAAACTACTGGAGTAGAAGGATCTTTTGCATCTAGGGATCTCTACTGTGTGGGGGTGGGATTTAGCTGCCTGTCGGGTTTGTCGAGGGTGTCTGCGACGTGGGGGCACAAGTGTCTGCAGTTCGTCAGAGCACTCACCATTAAAATACTTGTAGAACAAGCAGAGGGATGCAACGTTTCGTCGATGGGACAGAGGCTGAAGCTTAGATGCCAGTTCAGGGCCTATCAGATTGGCGACTCTTTTTTTAACCTTGTCTAGGAGCGAGAGACTAGTAGTAGACGCACCAGCCCAGATGTGACAACAATACTCCATACATGGGCGAATGGTGGCCTTATAGAGATACAGGATACTTTCAGGTGTCAGTAGTTTTCTAGCACGGTAGAGAGAGCCTACCTTTTTTGCAGCGGCCCTAGCAATGTTTTCAATATAATTGTTCCAGCTCATGTTTCCTGTGAACGTTAGGCCAAGCAGTTTGAAAGATGTACTCTCAGACAGGGAGTCACTGGCCATTGCTATTGGTGGCAGAGAAGGTTTCTTGTAGCTATTGAAGGAAACCAGTTTGGTTTTGGCAGCATTGAATGTGGCCATCCATTTATGTCCCCATTCCACTACAGATTGGAGGTCATCCTCTAGTGTTTTTGCCATTTCTTTAGATATGTGTTCATTTGTTTTCCTGTCATGCCTTTTATAGAGTGTAGTGTCATCAGCATATATACCCATCTCAGAGGCAGTTTTGTCGGGGAGGTCATTAATAAATATCAGGAACAATAGAGGTCCAAGAATAGACCCCTGAGGCACTCCCGCATTTATATCACACTGTTTAGATGTTCGACCGTCGAGGACAACCTGGATTTTTCTATTGTTAGGAAAGAGAGAATAATCCATGTGAGACGTTTGGACGACCTCCGTCACCAAATATTCATGACAGCTGATAACGCAAACGTTTATATTGGGCATGCGGATATAATTGAGAGCAGTAATTTGTGCTGCAATCAAAGGAAACACTTTGTTGTCACCGTGGTGTAATGTCACCATTATCCTTGTGAGAGAATGTTCAATTCCCGGAGTTTGTGTTTATTCGTTTCCATTTAAACTTGGTGTTACTGCGAATGAAATTTAGATTAAGTTTGTCACTTGTGATCCTTTCATAGATATTTTATCACATATTTCTGTATCTGATTTGTCAAATTTTTCCTGCTCTTCTCTCTCTTAGTGTAACTATTTCCTTGGACAATGTGCTTTGCCCAATAATTCTTTGCTATAATGAACTGCATATCGTAGTGGAAGGATGGGTACACTTAATGTATTGTTAGCAGTTGATTGCATATCGCATCCAGGCACAGGTCGGTGCCATTGTCACTGACGTATTGACATTGTCATAGCAGTGGCTGCTCCTGGTGTTTGGGTGTCTTCGCTCCTGCTGATGTGATCTGTTTTTTTTTTTTTTTTTTAAAGACACCACTTATTAAGGCTTGGAGGCCACTCGAGGATAAGGGTTAACGAGTGTAAATGGAAAAATGTCGTAGTAAGTGCTAGTAGTGGAAATTTGGTCAATTGAATTACTTAAGGGGATGGCTCATCAAGAACTTGTTTACATTAGACTTGAAGACGACCATATTGTAGTCAGTTGGAAAGCAGGAAAACGAAACAGAGTTCCACAGCCATCCAGTTCTAAGAAAGAAGCTTTGTTCATGGAATCTACGTTTAGGTTTAGGCACAAATAAAGAGTGGGGGAAATTATTAATAGTGGTTTCAGAGACAAGTGTTTTTTGTAAAAGTCAAGCCAGGGGAGACCATAAATTGGAGTTCAGACGAGCAGTTGCCATGAAAATTGTTAGATCTTGTATTTCACAATATAACACTGCCCCCTAAGATCTTCATTGGGACTATAAAACAAAATCTCTGAAGCGTGTGGGGAGTTGACCTCTAGTGCTCCTTGCATGTGTCTTCCTGTTTTTTTTTGACTTGTGGAGAATGTTGTGTTTTCTTCCCAGAGTTATTTACTGGAAGGCTCAATGGCTGTTGGTTGTATTAATCAGATAGGGGGAGTGGGATATCTGTAAAGGTCAGTTGTTGTGCACGCTGAACCAACCGTCTGACATGTGCACAGTGGATCCAAGCTGTAGCACCCTTTTCGTTCTGAACCTTGCACATCATATTATTTGATTTGATAATTGTGTAGTCCCCTACCCATTGTAGGTGAGACGACTGAGCAGTTGTAGATTGTGGCCAATTGAGTAGTATCCTTTCTCCTATTTGTAATGGGTCCTTATACGAAAAGTGATTAACTTTATTTACCATTTTATGGCCAGCTTCATCATTCGCCAGGATGAGGTGATAGTGAGCTTGTATAAGCAGGGCGATTTGTATGCCGTATTTTCCATGATCATTGCGTGTTATATCCGATTGATGGGTAGTTGACAGTCTGATGTTAGGGTGGTGGCCTGTGATTGTATAATGTGAAGAAATGCCTATTAATGCATTTACTGTGGCATTCATGGATGAAACGACAGATTCGAGAACGTCCGGCCACTCACACTGTCTGTCTTCGCAAAGCATACAGAGATCATTCTTCATAGCTTGATGTTGTCTCTCAATATTTCCTGAGGTTTGAGGTCGCCAGGAACAGTGGAGTTCTTGTTTGATAGACATCTGGTTACAGAATTACCTATAGCCTCCTCCGGCAAAGGGCGTTCCTCTGTCAGAAGATACGATACTTGGGTCCTCTCTGTGGCAAAGGAAGAATTAGTATAAACCATGGGCGACGTTGATAGTGTGATCCAACAAAGTCTATGAAGATGAGTTCAAAGGTCTCTTTCCTCTCTTGCAGTGACCAATGAGCCAGTAGGTACGTCTGCCTTAATTTCCCTTGCATTTTGCACAAATATTACAAGAACTGACATATGCCCGAATGTCTTGATTCTTGGACTCCCATCAATAGCTTGAAAGAAGTTCATGCATAGGAGTTATGCTAAATGATTGTATTTGTCATGTGTTTGATATAGGTATCTGGCACGGAGCACGTATGGCACGACTAGCTTTGGTGAATGTTTATCATCTCATATCATTAAAACAAAGGTTCCTAGTTCTAGAAAAAAATTATGAGACTTCTTGAAAAGTTTGACCCAGTGGTCATCGAGATCAATAAGTGAACCATATGACTTGGACGTCTGGAGGGCACATACGATCTTGGCTAGAGTCTTGTCTTGTTGCTGTTTGTTTGTAATGGCGAGATGGTTGTGAATTCTATTTGTTGGAATGAAAAAAGTGGAGTGATAAGCAAAATATGCATCAACCGTGCGTGTAAGAACATTTTATGGTGTGTGCGTCTTAGTCTTTCTTTCATTGTTGCGAGGTGAACATGTGTTTGATTGCAATGCAGGTGCCAGAATTTGCAGTTGCATCTGTAAAAGCAAGGTTTACCCTTGAGGTATCTTTGGCATACTTGGGGACTTGGTAAATAGTGACAAACTTCTTGCTGTTGTTGTGGCTATTAATGTTCATCTGGTTTTGATGATGATGTCTCCTGAGATGGATATGTTGATGCGATAATTGTGGAGCTCTTCTCCAATTGGACCTATGTTGTTTCTGAGAGAGAAATGCGATATCCTGTGAAGTGATAGTATCAGACTTTATACTGCGATCCAGGTATCTTTGTGCCTCGCATGCTATGACGATTGCCGTATAGTAGTTATCCATTGTTTTGACGAGATGAGGGTGCGGGTTAGGGTTAGGGTACAGATTTGCGTCCCAAGCTTTTACGTTTTCACTCATAAGCGTTGCACTGATAATTGAACAATAATCCGTCAACCGTCAACTCAGTCTTTGTCCTTTTTGAATTTTGTTTTGATATGGACGCCTGCTTCTCTTGGTTTCAAGTCAGCCTAAGAAATCTGTTAATTTTTTGTTGTCTTGCTATTCTAAGTCCCAGAATCGATCATTTGTTGAAACATGCCTTGTTCAAGTAGGTCATTCATTCAAAGTCAGTAGAGATTTCTGATGTGACGTGTTTAGCATATATTTTGTTTAAGGCTGTGATAAATTAGAGAACGTCATTTCATGGATGAAAGTCACTTGACCCCTCATAATGTCTCGCATGGATTGTTGCCGCATTACTAAGTTGTAATCACTTGTATTTTGAGCAGTGGTGGTTGTCGACATGGAGGTTACCTTTAGGGCAGTCATCATTGCGTCAATGTCCGATTGAATTTCCCAGAGTGCATCCTTGGATGGTTATGTCGATCTCATTTTCAGGTTAAATAATAATAGCTTCTGTTTCTTGATGAGAGTGAATAGTTCAGATCAGGTGAAATCATTGTAGTCCTCAGTTGTCATCTTGTTGAGCTTCTGATACTGTTGTTATATTTTGTTTCTAATCGTCTAACTTGATCTTGCCAAACACTGTACCAGTTATTATATTTAGTGTTATAAGGTATTGTATCTCAACATCAACCTCAACAATCCCTTCCTGGACCTTAGCCATCTAACTCTGTCCTGAGTTATTCGCTGCCATGTGAGACCCATATGCTGTATCAGGTCGTCCCTCCATCTTGTTCTTGCTCTCCCTTTGACCTCTTTTGTTCACGAGGTGTCTATTCCGTTGTCTTGATGGACCATCTGTTGTCATGTTGTCTGGCTACGTTCCCTGACCATCTGTGTTTGGATGTTTTGATGGCAGTATTTATGTCAATAACTCTTGTTTGTTGGTGGATCGAGATGTTTGACTTTCTGCCTTGTAGGGTGATGCCTAATATTATCCTCTCCATCTTCCTTTGTGCTACTCCCAAGATTTCACTTTGCTGAGTTATCAGGGCCTATGTTTCACTGCCGTAGATCATCACAGGTAGTACATATTCATTGAAGATCTTCCCTTTGATTGACATATTTGCATTTCAGCTTTTCATGATATTCTCCACTTTCCCAAAAGCTGCCCATCCGAATGCTGCAATAACAAAAATAGCGTATGGTAGCAAGACAGAGACAATATTAAATTGAATATTTATTGAAGAAATGTAATGAATGAAAATATCCTCTTGTTGATAAGAAGTTTCCAAGAAGAAAAAATAGCAAAGTCTTGCTAAATAAGACGTTTTGTTGCCAATGTTGAGTGAACGGCTTCTGTTGCTATGAGAAATAAAGAGCGAATGCATTATGTTAGCTGCTGTTGTTGTTAGGAAAGAGAGAATAATCCATGTGAAACGTTCAGACGACCTCCACCGCCAACTGCTGGTGACAGCTGATAACACAAACATTTATATAGTGCGCGCATGGGTGTAGTTGAGTGTAGCAGTTTGTGCTGTTATCAATTGTTGTTATTGAGTTGCAATGTCACGATTATCCTTGTTGTAAGGGAATGTTTGTTTCCCAGAGTCCGCATTGGTTTGTTTCCATTTAAACTTGGTGTGACGGTGAATGAAATTTACATTGTTTGTCACTTGTTATCCCTTTATAGATATTTGATCACATATTTCCGTAGCTGATTTCTTAAATTTTTTCTACCCTTCTCTCTTTTAGTGTACCTATTTCCTTGGACAGTGTACTTTGCTAGATAATTCTTTGCTATAATGAACTGTATATCCACCCTAGTTTTTTTTTTTGTGCGTGCATGTGTGTGTGTGTGTGTGTGTGTGTGTGTGTGTGTGTGTGTGTGTTTGATAACAGCCTTAAAAATATCACGAAATAATAGCTAATTAAGTAATATTTAATGCTGAAACCTTTTCAAAGCAAATCTTTAAAAAAATGAAAACTCCTCTCCTTACACGTTTTGAAGTGTTTCTACATATTTTTAAAATGTTTGGAACTTATGACCACACCCCCATCCAATTTCCCCTTTCTGCCACCATCTTCATCACCAAACTTGAAAAAAATGCTAGCAATTACATGTCTTGCTATGTCGGCAAGAAGTGGGGGTCTCATTTTATGTTAAATTTATGTGGGAAAGTGATTCCTCATACTGAAATGTTAAATTTTAATTATTTAAAAAAAGTCCTTCTTTTATATTATCTTTAAATGCTGTTGAAACGTATTAGCCAAAAAAAAGAGTATATTTTGATTTCTTTTTAGGAGGTAAACTATGTTGGGTTGGGTCATAAAAAAAACCAAATACTTTTTTTAAATATGTAAATTGATCAAGTAGTTCTTTTTTTTTTTACATTAGAAAAATATATTTGCTTTGTCTTTTTTTGTTTGAAAACAATTCCAACTTGCAAGGAAAACTACAAATAAAATAACTGTAATCAAATAATTTTGGACACGAAAAACATAGTTTTTTAAAAAAATTAAGTTCTAGTTTTAATCACGCACAACTTGGATAAACAAAATATTTTTAAAAAATATGTAGGTGCACCTACACAATTTTTTACTTTCGTCTTTTTTCAACTATTCCTGCGGATTATTGGACACTAAGCTACCAGATTATAAAAAAAATGAAAAAATCAATATTGAAAGATTTGGAAGGGAGTTCAGTTTCACATACAACGTTCTCGTAAATCGATCCTCCATTTTCTGCCCCGCTTTGAAGCCCCAATTTGATGTTGGCTCCTTCAGCCCCACCCCTGATATTATTATTTCGTTTTCTTTTTCTTTGCGACTTTTTACTTTGAGAAAATTTCGGTCTGCCCCCCCCCCCCCCCGTTATTATTTTTTTATTTAGTCTACCCGTTGGCCCTTAAAGGGTAAGATAAAAAAAAAATGTTCAAAATAAAAAATGATTTTGAGATTATATTGTCTTTTATTGTCTTGAGAAAACATTTTTTTAAGTGATGACTGAAAAAAAAAAAAGACTCAGGAATCCTCCAGAGCACTACTGCAAGCACTAATTAAAATTAAGGAGGCCCTACTGAAAGCACTACTAAAACCAAGTTTCTACTTCTTTGAAGAGAAAATATTTTTTACTTGAAAAAAAAAAATTGTTAGGATCTGCAGGAGCGCTACGAAAAGTAATAATTATGGTTATCAATATGATTATAGTTATATATTGCATATTTATATTTAAATCAGTTATTTTTACTTAACGGAGTTAAATTACATTTATTTGTAAGAAAAAAAAAACGTTCAAATAAGTTAAAACAAAAGAAAATATTGTTGACCTTGTGTATGCTTTGAATAGCATCAGTGGTTTTTAATATCGGAATTAAGGGAGGGCGCCCATGAAATAGGTAAGCTGACAAATTTTTTGAAACCAGAAGTCACAAACCGGATGAACGATTTAAATGCTCAAGCAAGCAAGCTGATCTGAGTTTTATAATTATATAGATATACAAAGTCTAGGCAAATTAAAATATCATATTTAAGCATATTTTATGCTGGCTCCACCCTTTGCTAGCAATAATAATAATAATAATAATAATAATAATAGTGTGTGTGTGTGCGTGTGTGTGTGTGTGTGTGTGACGTTCCAAGAGTAATACCTTATTTTTTGTTCTGCCTGAATGGATCAGATGGGATTGCAAATTGTATTGCTATGATGACTGAACTTCATAATCTGAAAGTTTCATTTCTCTGTTTCAGATATTGACGGTGTGAAACTCTAAAACGTAAGTGACAAAGCACACTCCAGACTTTTATAACTAAGGCATTAAAAGAGGCTGACAAAAGTGCGTTGAGAATGGTGGTAACTATGTAGAAAAGTAAATTCTGGAGCACAAAAGGTCGCTCGTTTTAATGGCACCACTCCCGTCTTCATAGCTCTTCAAATTTTTTAATTTTTAACTTAAAAATGCAAAAATTGAAGAACTACAAAGACGGGGGTAGTGTCATTAAAACGAGTGACCTTTTGTACTTCAGAATTTAATTTTCTACCTAGTTACCACTATTCTCAATGCACTTTTGTCAATGATGAACGAAAGCCTTAATTCCTTGGTTGTGAACGTCAGAAGCTGCAGAGGAAATTCATTTTTTAATGGCTGCAATTAATGCATTGTTGTTAGAGAAATGCTTCCCACGTAATGTGTCCTTCACAGGTCCAAGCAAGTGGAAGTTTGACGGTGCCAGGTTGAGACTATATAATGAGTGAGACAGTATCATCCAGCCAAACTTTGTCACACATTTCGTTGTTTTCAAACTTGTGTGTGTCCTGGCATTGTCGTGTTGCAAACAGGATGTTTCTCTTTCCTCTGGCCTTATACAGGCAATCTGGTCTTTCAACTTTGTTAACGTTAGGTCAGAATTGATAGTCAATCTTAGTTCCAAGAAATCTAGAAGGATGCTGCCCTTTATTTTACTTGCATTTTTTTTTTACCACTTATCAAGACCCAGAGGTCACTTGAGGATAAAGGTTAATGAGTGTACAGTAGTCAGTGGGAAAATGTCGTAGTAATCGTTAGTAGTGAAAATTTGGTAAATTGGATTACTTAAGGGGGCGGCTCATCAAGAACTTGTTTATGTTGGACTTGTGTGTTGAACATCTTTGCTGGAGAGCGTGAGTAGTGCTATTTCATCGGCCGCCATTTGGACTCCAGTTCATAGTAGTGACAACATGTCTTGTCACTAGTAATGATGCGGTCCAAGATTCTGTCACCTTCGGCTTCATACTGGTTCAATAAGTTCTGACATCCTGTCTGATCCTTTTGGTCCTGTGTGAACATTTATGAAACCCACCTAGCATGCAATTTGCTGTTTTCTAGGGATAACAACACTAATACTCACATGCAACTTTTCATTCACCGTTATCCACTGATCAGAACCATCATCAAATCTTTTCCTTCAGTTCTCTTTTATTTCCTCTTGTATATTGGGTACAAATGTTGCGGTATCCGTTTGACCGATATATTTGTTTATAAACATTGCGCAACTTTTTCAACAAACAAAGGCGTTAAGTCACACTCCAAAAATCTTTCGCAACTTGCTGCCTACTTCATCTACCTAACTATGGCTTTCCTTTTCAGTTCCTGCTCAAATTCCTGCAGTTCCTGCTCCAGCATCTGCTCTGCCTTCTGCAGTTTGAGTTCTCTCCTGCTGATCCATCACATTCCAGCTGCGCTGACTTCATACTCCAGCAACTTCCAGCAACATCTATTCCAGCTCCTTCCTGCACCTGCATTTCCAGCAATTCCTGCTCCAGCTCGATCCTGCATTTCCTGCCCCCAGCTTCCTGTTCTAATGCCCTGTTGACATACAGCTCTCTGTTCTAGAACCCACTAATGTCCATTTTCCTGTTTCGGTGCCCATCAATATCTGACTCTCTGTTCCAGTGACCGTCAATGCCAAGCTCCAGGATCCAGCTCATTCCTATGACCTCTATTCCTGTCAATCTAACCCTTGTCCACATGGGCCGGACCCATCTGAGGCATCTTATCACACTTCCGGGGTGTCCATTTCAATCTCCATGTGACATCAATCCCTGCTGTCCAGAATTTAGCTTCCATATCTCCAACTTTTCCCTCTGTCCAGTTTCTCGCATTCCAGTCTATCACTGCTATCTGGATAGCAGTGGAAACTGGATAAACAATTCCTGTCCTTCAACTTCCTGTTTTCAGAACCATCATCGATCGAATTCATCCAGTTCTTCTACATTTTCCTCTTGTAGTTATGTTGGAATAAATACATTTCTTTTATAACTGTTTATCTGTGTTTGCCCTCTCTTCTTTGCCATTTGCTGTATTTTGACTGCCTACTTTCTTGGGTGTATAATCGATCAGCACCCAACTATCAGTCACTTATATTTTATTTACCAGCAATGCTTGAAGCAAACTACCTTTCTCTTTTAAATACAATCTCTATTTTACATGGTCTATCTGAATTGGTCCTCCCTTCTGTCGCATTTTTGCCCGTGCCTAATTAGTTGTAAAACCGGTCACTCTAGTGACCGTGACCAGAGTAGTAGCCCGAGCAATGCCCAAGCATTGGCTAAAACTCCTCAGGTGATGCATGCTTTCCCCACCTCCTGTAACAGGGTATTTATTTGCTCCCCTACCGAGAAAATTAGGCACAAGGCCGATTTTTAAAGTGAGGAGTGAAGGGGAAATGGGGACCAATTCCCCGGGGAGTAGGGGAACTGGATGGTGACAATTGGTATGAAGGGTTGGTATTTATTTGCTTCCCCACTGAGCAAATTAGGCACAAGGCCGATTTTTAATGTGAGGAGTGAAAGGGAAATGGGGACCAACTCCCCGGGGAGTATGGGAGCTGGATAGTGACAATTGGTATGAAGGGTTTCTCCTACATTGACCAAGGTGTTATATGTGGGGTTACCCCCACATATGGTCTTTGCTTGCAGTATCTGCCGGAACAGATACTACACTTTGAGATATTAAATCCTTTATTCATGTTAAAAATACATTGAAAATGAACACTGAACAAAAAACTTAGGCACATGGCCAACTCAAAAGCGGGGGGGGGGATTGTGGGTGTCGTTGGTCATCCTTGTCACTCCAGAACTAAACAAAATCAAAAGTTTCTCCCAGCTAGTATCTTTCACCATAATACCGCATTCATCCTTTCATACTGGGGGACATCCTACTTAACTCCCAATTTTTAAAACATTTTTTATTGACGTATAAAAACAAAAAAAGATAACAATAAAAATGGTACAATAATTCATTTGTGTCGAGGGCGGGGGGGGGGGGGTCCCGGCCCGAAGGCCAAGAACAACAGAGCAACAGGGATATGTATGTCAATACAACAGTATACGGTAAGCAACTGATTGGTAATTTAGTAGTACGAGAAGAGTTAGATAGAAAAATATAAATAAAAATAAATAAAAACGACGCGCGTGCGATCTCATGTTAGTATTTGTACTACCTTTTAAAAATATTTTTGCGGTGTTTACTGTTTATCTTTGTCTTTAAACGACCTTAAAAGAAACAAGGAATAAAATAAAACTAAGTGTATAATATATGTCACTTTCAGAATTATAAAATGAAAAATTTTAAATATAGCAGCTATTAAAAAAAAGTATCATTAGGTGCGACAGTAGATTTATGCCTATTGGCCCTACGTTTGTATTAAAACAGCTGATAATTTCAAAACGTGTCGGGTAAATAACTAAATTGTCTGAACGCTTTGCAGACGAAGAAACTATGGAGCTCACTACGTGCCATCGTAATTTTCGTTTAGGAACATTTTTTGTTTTGTTTTATTATTTAAAGTCGAAAAATATAACCAAAAATTCAAATATAAACAAACTTTGACTAAGAATTAATCAAAAAAAATATTAAAATATATCTAAATAATAATAGTTATAAAAATGTACAATTAAATAAACCGTAAAGATTGACATTACGTGCGACTGTAGATTTTATGGCTATACGTCCGACATACAAATCAAACAGCTGACGATTAAAAGAAATCAAACCGGGCAAATAGCCGCAATTGGATGGACGAGCATTCATTACCTTCTCTGTTGTTTTCGATCAACAAAGCTAAAAAAGCTTTTGCAGTAAAAACAAAACAAAACAAAAAACAAAACAAAACAAAACAAACACAAAAAAAAAAAAACGAGCCAGGAATTTAAATATAAACATGGTTAGTTATTTTATGGTTATTTAAAAACAGCAAAGCTTTGTTAATATTATTTGATTTATTGTTAATATTATTTGCATCGTTTCTTTTGTTTGTTGTTAAAAATGTCCTGTTTTGAATTTTTTTAAAGAGAAAAAGAAAGTATTTATTTTTGTTTATTTCTTTTTAAAAAATGTACTCCTGCAGTTTACCGATCGTGTATTTTTTTTAATTTTTTTTATTTTTTTAGATAGGATTTTTAAGTTAAATTCATTTTTTTTTTGTTTATTAAATTGTTAGGTGAATAGTTTTAAGAAGGCTTCCCTCCTTATATTAAGAACGGGTTTCTAAAAGATAACGTTATTATTTCAGCACGGTTCGTCAATTGCAAAATTCGGCGTTTTCTGCGATTTTGTTTATTTTCATTTTTGTTTTCCTTAAAAAGCAAGAAAGAAAGGAAAAAAAAAAGAAAGAATTTTTCGATTTTAACTTAATTATTCAGTCACAACCAAATTATTAAAAAAAAAAAAAATTTGAACCCGCAAAATTAGACCTGAATTAAGTGCCACTTGGGCACTTATTGACCCGTGATATTTAAAAAAAATAGTATTTTCAAGTTAAAGTTTCACGATACCCCTTTTTTTTTTTTTTTATAATTACATTGTTAGGTAAAAGTACTGAATAGTTACAGTACCTTCCTCTCCCATGTTAAGAATGGGTTTCTAAATAATAACGTGATTATTTCAGCACGGTTCAATAAGTGCCATTAATGTACCAATATTTGCCGCTTGTCCAGAATATAAACGAATTAAAAAAAACAAAAACAAAAAAAAACAGAAAAATCTTTATGATGTACGCACCCGTCACGGAACGAATGTGTCATATACCAAAAATCACAAATTGATCAAGTAGTTTGAATTTTAACGAAGAAAATCAGACTTTGTGGGTAAGCAAAAAAAGGATTGTTTCGCATCGCCACCTTGAACAAGAACACAAGAGCAGATCAGTCCACAACAATTCAAACTTGCGAGATCAGCCTTGTAATGCTAATGATTTCATATTAATCGTTTTAAAATTAAAACTTTTACATTGTTTTAAAATGATTTGGTCAATATACACTGGTTGTCCAACTCCCAAAGGCTGTTTATTCCGAAAACCGTCCGTAACATGGGGAGGTTGGGGTGTTTATTCCGAAAGGAGCATTTTCTTATTTTCAACCTCCCGTAATGAACTTCCTAAGGGTAAGTCTTTGGGTGGTCTCCCAGTGCACTTCACTTTCACCAATGATTTTATTTATTAAAAAAAAAAAAAAATAATAAAATAAATAAACAAAAACAAACAAAAAACTACTAGATCAAATTACATAAGTTTTGGAATATGACATTTTTCGTTCTGTGACAGGTACATACATCTTAAGGATTTGGCTGTATTTTTTTTTTTTTTTTTACTTAGATTGACTTGTAAATAAGAGCGCTAATTTTTGTGCTTCTACAGCATTTGAACTGAACTTTATTTTATTTATTTTTATATCTAACCCTTACCTAACTGCTGTAACCTAAGGTACTAATTTTATTTTACTTTAACTGCAACTCAACATTCACCGTTAAATTGACGACTCCCACAGGTTTTCGAATATGCTGAAAACGAACATCAAATTTAAATTTGGGATAGATAAGTAGTTTTCTGGATAGTAAAACATTTATTATCCAATGTAATCATTTGTTTTCACTAGAAGCCATGGTTTTTCCCAATTGAACAAGTGCTAATGCATATGCGTGTTACAAAACACCCTCGCCCCCAATGTTAAGAATGGCGACGGCCACTAAAATTCATTAAGAAATATATTAGGAAAAAAAAAAATGTCCTAATACCCAGAAAACTACTTGTCTGGCCCTAATTTGAATGTGATATTCGTTTTCAGCAGACCCGAGAAAAGTCGTTAATTTCAAGGTGAGTGTTGAGTAGCAGTTAAAGTAAAAAAAAAAATTACCCAATGTTTTCATCTCTAGAATGGTTGGACGTAAATATCTTCCCAGATTTTTAATGATTTAATACAAGGTGGAACGATAAAGTTGTCGTCGTAAAGAAAACAACACTACAACTTTATTTTACAATTTATCGAAAAATCAATCCAGCTAACTTGATTATATAGTACAGCTGACTTCTATTCAATGTAGCCGTCTTCAGCCTCAATCACCGCCTAAATATGGGGCCGGAACTAGGAGCATGCTTTTTACACAAGTGTTGGCGGGAGCTCACTGAATACTCAGTGGATAGCGGCAATCAGGCTGGCTTTGGTGTTGTGGAAGGTTCTGTTGAGGATGTTCTTAACATATTACCAAACAAAGTAGTCCAGCGGGTTCAGGAGAGGAGGGAAGCTAGTGAGAGAAGGGTACAAAATCGTAGCACTCCTTCTGAAGCCAAGCCTGGGTCTCTTTGGACTTGTGGGCCAGTGCCAAGTCCTGCTGCCACACTCAGGATCTGGCAGCAGCCACTTGATTGCGCTAGGGAATCACCACACTCTTCAGCACACTTAGGTGTTGACTATTAAGCTGACTTCAAAGATGTGAGGTGGTATGATGTGGCCCTCACTTGAAACCACACCGAAGACTTTAACCATGGCCAGAAACTTTGTTTTCATCATCTTGAACACGTCCCTGTTATTCGTGGCAATCCAGTGATGCATTTTGAGGGTGCTAGCAATGGTCTTGTTGTTATAACTTGGATCGGTAGAGAGCATTGCACAACAGTATATCTCCAATCTCGTTCGGTCCTGGATATGACCTTAAACTATATCCAGTAGTGAGGCCCCAGCTTGTGGGCTTTGGGGAGTGTGGAGCCACCCTTTAATTACCATTGCTCCCAGGTCCACTCTGACCCGGAGTGGTAGTACCTGTTAGGGTTCCAACTATGGGTTAAATAGAAACCAACTTGAAAACAACAAATATATTCTATTAAAAATTTTTTCTTCAAAATATTTGGATTCGGCATTAAATAACCCGAAAAAGGTTGATATGCCGTAAAACAAAAACAACCAACCAACCAATCTCGTTCGTTGAACATTGTATCACATTCAGACATGATAGAAGGCTCCTGTCGCTCTTGGAATTTTTACATAACTGGCCAACTAGTAGATGGTCTACAACAAAAAAAGAAAACCGGTTTTCATCAAATGGACATGAAGTCCTGTCATCTTTTCTAGGGCGACAATTTTATCGTTCCGCTCCGTAGCCTGAGGATTTACATAAAAAATACTATTTTGGTTAGGGAGAAAAATGAAGTATCTGTTTTTGATCTTGTACTTAATCTTTTCTGTCCTCGGTCAAGGAATGGGAAATATTTCTAGACTGAACCAATTTTTAATTTTTGTCAGAATTCAGAGTAGCCTTTTTTGAGGAGCTGAATTGTCCTCACATTAAAATCGATCTTGTGTTAAACTCTGCCTTTCCGTTGAGGCAATTAAATAGAGACATCAGGCTAATATGGATCAAAACTTAGTATCTGTTAATAAACCAGAAGAGTAAGCAACTCAAAGTTAGCAGCAAATAGTGTTGTCGGATTTAGTTCCATTTATTTTAAGGTTGCTTATTTTTCTGATTTACCAAAATCAGTACAAAATTTTTATTTATTAAATTATTAAGTGAAAGTACAGAATAGTTAACAAAGCCCCATCCCCATGTTAAGAATGACTTTATAAATATTAAAGTCAAAGATAATAATAATGTTTGTTTTTATCTAAATATATATATATATTTTTTTTTTTACAAAAATAAGTATTTAGAAAGTCATTCCAAATATAGGGCCCCTCCCTATATTTGGAATGACTTTCTTTGATAACTATTCTGTACTTTTACCTAACAATTTAATAAATAAATTAATAAAATTGGGAAACTGAAACTCTGAATCTAAAAACAAAACATTGATTCAATTGTAGCATAGGAACGGTTAGAATATCTCACTTATTTTTTTTTTGGGGGGGGGGACGTTTTGCCCATAAGATCAAAAATTTGGACAAAATTCAAAATATTCCAGCAAACCTTATACTCCAATTTTACGAAAATATTAGTTACAAGAAATAACTAATTACAATATTAATATTTATTTGTATTATTTGGATTCTTCACACTACTGTTCTCATCTTGAATGTTTTCACAATGTTTTAGTCAATGTAAATTCCGATCTTCTTCAGGTGCATCTTGTTGAAATCCGGAATCTGCACCAATTTCGAATAATACAGTCAAAATATAATTGTGAATTACTTAGCACTTGTACTCAGTCATGGCTGACGGAACCAGAGCATGTTACCTGTGGATTAAATAAACAGTTCTGTCCAAAATTCCAGATTTCACAGTTTGACAGAAAGATTGTCGAATTTGATATGCTACACCTGAAGAACGCTGGAGGTTACATCGACCGAAACGTTCTGTAAATAATACACAAGATGAGATCCTCATCTAAAAAAATTAACAATACAGGGAGAGGTTGCTTTGTTAACTATTCTGTACTTTCAACTCACAATTTAATAAATTAATCTAAATAAAAATTAGTACAAAACTTGGCAAAGCTAAGCTCAATTTCACACTAAATTATTTGAAGTTAATAAAATATTTGGCAACAGTTTCGTTTAAGACCTTTAAAATATTCACCATACAAAATCTTGCGAAAACATTTGCGGTATCCTTCCTACGTTGGGGTCACCAGTTTGTGGCGTAGCAGTATAAGTAGATGGTCACAATTAATCCAATTTTATGATATTGTAGAGAAAAAAATAAGCAATATCAAAATAAAGGATGACAAAGTCTATCTATATAAAATATATCAATATTTTTTTTACATCTTGTGAGGACAACCAAAATCTGAGTTAGTAGAATCACATTTGCTATCGGAACAGTAGCAGAAACTCACTATAAAGCAAGAGGACAACAGAATTTATTGTGTTTTGAAAGAAACAGCTTATCTTGTAGGCTTGTATATAATCATGTTTATTGGCTGTTTTCACTTGTAAAGTATTTCAGATCAGTTTCCAGTTAAAGTCAGAAGAGAATACAAACCGTTTTGGGGGATTTCTCTCTTAGTTATTTCGCTTGTAAACTTGTATATAATTGTGCTTATCGGCTATTTTTGCTTGTGGGATCATTCTCTCCTCATGACCTGATAGGATGATTCCTGTTGGGTCATCTTGTCAGGTCATCAGGATAGAATAGTAAATGAGAGTTCAACATCGAAGAATATTACAAGTGAAGAAGTTGAGCTGACATGTTCATTTCGACTACCACTGTGTGAGTTTGCATGCCTTTCACCACTTACCCATCGTTACTCACCTGCTGCTGCTGCTGCTTCATATGACGTTCATCGGGCTGATAATGCACTTTTTTAGTATAATTGTAGAAAATTAATATTCCAACAGTTTGATGATCTATGCTCCTAATTAATCATTTAAAACTCTAAAATTCCTCCACTTAAGTGAGGAGGTATTCCCCTTTTAGACATATCCTACAGTAATTTCAGTAATAATATTACGAAAAACTAAAACATTTCGATTCAATTTTGTTTTTAATCTAATTTATCTCATAGTATGCTATATCATTATATTATTGGAGTTAATGTCCATTTTACATATGTTGGATATCTTTTAAAAAATTGACTTCCAAACTAACCTATCTCTGGCCAGGTCTTTATATATTCCTCTTTCTCTCAAGTTCATTCTTATCCCTTTTTCCCATGTTTCCCTTGGCCTTCTCCTGTCGACTGATTCTGCTACCTCAACTGTTCTACATCTACTAACCCAAGAACTATCATCCGTTCTTTCAATATGACCATACCATTAAAGTCTCCTGCTTTTAACATGACCATATGATTAATGTATTCTGCTCAGCACACATCTCTCTGTATTGTGCCGATTTAATCTTCCTCCAAAATCACTTGACCTATGTCTGTCTTTAAGACTCTTATTGTACATCCAATGTATTCTCGTGCCACATCTATTCATGCCACGCATGTCCTCAATCCTCACTGGCCACTGATAAAAGCTGACACTTGAAATAAATCTGGATTTGTGTTACTCAAATGACTAACCTCATCTCGGTTGTCATTATCACAACATTTCAGTCGATGTAACCTCGATTCTCTTCAAGTGCATCTTTTTCAACTTGGAACCTGTTGGTCAAACTTAGAAATGACAACAGCTTCCAAAATTCATACTACAATCTCCACCGCCAATGTTATAATGGTTATCGATGCCTCTGTTCAGTCTTAAAAGACAATAGATACTTTCTGTAAAGGTAGTTGCATGTGTAATTGTGAGGCAAGGGTTGAGCAATCTCCAATCGCGCCTCTCCTGAATCGATACTGTTTGATTCCAGTGGCAAGAAAAAGTGCTAGACAACTGGAAACAATACTGAGATAAGCAGAGAGCCATGCAACATCTGTAATTCCTAAATGATCACCCATTTTAGTACTGACCAGGCTCAACGTTGCTTAACTTTGGTGATCTAACTAGAACCGGTGCCTCAACGTGAATTCTGCCATATATTATGATGGTTAAAAGACTTGCTTAACAGTCAGTTCTAAGTGACAATCTTCTGCATGTGAAGGTTCAATCCTTACTACAGTCGATAATAACTAATAATAATGTAAATTGACAATTTAACAGGAATGACCCCCCCCTCGCCCTCCACGTAGATTAAATAAAGGGTTCAATTCATAATTTCCATTTATGTTCCAAAGTTTGACATGGAGGAAAAAGGGTAACAATCAACATCTACATTCATGATGGTGAGGGGAGCATAAGTGGAAACCAGCTTTCCTAACAAGAAAAACAAAAAACGCATCAGTAAATAGGAACAACTCAGGAACAAATTCTGAAACTCAAAATAATAAATTTTATTTAACCAAAAGTAATTTTTTTTATATCTGGGAAATGTGTAATATTAAAAACCACCGAATATATGTCAAGTTATGTCACGGTAACATATATTGAGCGAATTTCTAAGAGTATTTTGTCTAGTTTATTATTTATTACAGCTTTTTCCGAACTTACCGTGTTAAAGAGAGAATCGGTCGCCATCTTGAATTTTCCAATACATACATCGGTAAACATTGTATGGTTTTCGAGCTGAATAAACATGTTAAATTGAATAAAAACACGAAAATTATATCCAGTTTGGTAGAAAAGTAACTTATCTTGCCTTTGATAACATTTATTTGTTATATATTTGTTTTTTGACAACTTTTTCAAATCTATGTGTACAGTAATACAAACCCGTAATTTGTATTCAATCCTATATGTTCATGATCTCCTATGAGCATGAAATTAATAAAATTAAAGTCCACGAATAAAGTGAGGAAATGTGCATTTTTATAAGGTGAAAGTTCAGAATTATAATCCAAGTGAAAAAAAAAAAATTTTTGTAATTGTAAGGATATTGGTTGGAAATCTTTTGTGACTGATGAAATTGTTATTGTCAACATATTCTAATGAAGAAACATAGCGAATGAAGGCATACCAGGAAAGTAAGTTTTGCATGGAAAAATATTCATTCTTTGTTTGTGTAAGCCTCATTTGTAAACGATTAAGAAATTTTTATGCTGCAACTTGTTTGGTATTCTTCACAGTGCAATTTTACGTCTTTTAGACAGAGTCAGACACCTGTGATAATCACGGGCAACAGCGAAGTAACTTGTAAAAAACACTGTCTGAAATTCATTTGTTTTTGGCGTGTCAGGCCTTTTATATTGATTTCTTAGAATCTTCCGGTCTGTTCACTGTCTTCTATATGGGTGAATAGACAAAAATTTAATCCAATGGATTTGTGTGTAAAAGTTTGCGGCACAACCATGATTCTATGCGCTGATAGAATTTCATGTGCAAACGGTGTAAAAACCAAATTGTTCCTAAAATTAATAAATTCTAGATGAATACATTCTTCTGATTAATGTGACGAGCGATTTGATTTAACTGGTCACTACAAACATATGAATTTTCGAGTTCCATCAGAAGGTTCCCAAATTTGAAGATAAACTTGAAAAAGGTTAGTGTAAATTGTCTGAAACATGAAATATAATAACGAAAATGATGATGGTGTCGTGTCTAAGTGATTAATGACATGAACTAACAATCTAAGTGTGCCAAGTTCAAATCCAGTTCCTTCCACAGAAACACTTTCATCAAACTCACACCTGACCTTTTGTCTAACTTCCTAGAGAGTAACATACATAAAGCAACAACCAAGATGAGAATAGTATTCAGAAAAATCTGCATAATATAAATTATCAGTTCTCATTTTGAAGATTTTGAAACATAAATCTGCAGATATTTGTGGTATTCGGACAGTGTCAGTTAATCTTTATGGCAAGAATTGCTCAGCATGGCATCCTAACAATCTCGTAAAAGTAACAAATTCAGGTCAAAGCAATGGGTAGTTTGAGATACCATCCAGTCTTAAGCACATAAATTAAGATACCTTAAAAAAGAGCATGCAACATTGTTGCGTTTCTATTTCTCTTCCATATCTATTCAGATTCAATTAAAAAAAATGTTATTCTCTCCTTGTGCATTCTTGATGCTGTACCTAGGTATATCAATTTCCATCTTTATCTAGACTCTCCACTTTTATAGCTAGTACAAAGAAAAGTATTTAAGAAATTTTGTAGAAAGAAAATACGACTTAGTATTTGCATGAGAGAGTAAGTAACTATAATTAATCTGTTTACATATTGGTTTTATTGGCAAAAATCATTGGAAATTGTTTTTAAGCAAAGATAATTTGCTTGGAACTAATGCCAAATACTGATTATGTACTATCTTTTTGTGGAATATCAAATAGAAATATCACTTAATTTAAAAATTAATTATGAAATGTTTTTTTATGTTTATAATAGTTTTTAAACATTTATAAAAAAACATATATAGTTAAAAAACTTCTTTAGGCTTATGTGTAATTAGAACTCGTGTATGACAAAAACTACTGCCTTAGTAATGTGGACTCTGCCTATTTTTCCTTTTTTTTTTTGTTAACCAATCACGTTTCTATTTACATGCAAACAAACAAAAAAAAAACACAACTTTTTAATAGTTTATAGATTCAAACAAACTCCAAAAAATACAACTTTTTAATAGATTAAATTTTTTAATAGATTCAAACAAACTAAAAAAATACAACTTTTTAATAGTTTATAGATTCAAACAAACTCCAAAAAATACAACTTTTTAATAGATTAAATTTTTTAATAGATTCAAACAAACTAAAAAAAAAATACAACTTTTTAATAGTTTATAGATTCAAACAAACTCAAAAAAAAATACAACTTTTTAATAGTTTATAAATTCAAACAAACTCAAAAAATACAACTTTTTAATAGCTTATAGATTCAAACAAAGTAAAAAAAAATATACAACTTTTTAATAGTTTATAGATTCAAACAAACTAAAAAAAAACCCCAACTTTTTAATAGTTTATAGATTCAAACAAACTGTTACAGGTACAATGCACACTTACAATGTTAGATTTAAGCCTGATTGGATAAAATTGTGGACTATGAAATTCTATTGAATCTATTGTGTTCAATTATGCACTAAGAATGTTGGGAAAAGTATGAATTCACAATTTTCACTTTTAATTTTTATATCATTTTGCTCAAGGTGGAAATGATGCATCCTACCGGATGCCAGACATTCACTCGCTATCTCATACATTCCAACCAGAAGATATTTCTAAGATTCTTACCATCTCTTCAAGTGCATTTGTTTGTAATGCTCTTGCACTTGGTTCACCAGGTATATTTACCATACAATTTTTAAACTTCTTTTACATGAGTCAAGCTACTCCTATAATTACTGGAATTATGGTGATCTTCCTAAGATTCCAGTTTCTTTTTATGTCGTACATTAGACCTTAGTATTTTTTGTCTTTTCCTTGTCAGCTTTGTTTAACTCTGCATCTTTAGGGACACTAACTTCTAATGGTGCTTCTTTATCCTTCTTGCCCCATATCACTATGTCAAGTTTAACAGTTCTGTTTTCTGGGTACATAGCTGTAAGGATTGCATAGTTATAGTGGATGGTGTATAACTTATTTCCAACTGTTATTTCTGATATATGTTCACAGGATTTGCTGCTGTATTCGATATTCGACTTTTTACCGATCGTCCAATGAAGATATTTACACACTCCATTGTGTTACACTGTATAGTATTCACCCCCCCCCCTCCAACAGCTGGATCCCACACTCACACAGGGATACCATATTGCGCCATTGGAAGCTTGGCCAATAATGTAGAATCTGTTTGATTTCAGACTCTTTTTTTGGACTCTAAAAGTGAGAGATTAGTGGTATATGCATCAGTCCAGATGTAGCAACAATATTCCATGTATGGGCGAATTGTGGCTTTGTAAAGATATTGGATACTCTTAAATGTAAATAAATTTCTAGCACAGTAGAGAGAGCCTACTTTTTTTGCAACAACCTTTGTAACAGAGTGTGTATGGGTGCATGTAAGAAAATCAGCAGCGGAAGGATAGCGGGCTAGTGAAAATATTAGCAGCAGCCGTTAATGCATATATGCAAATTAGCAAGTGTGCGCAAGCTTGTGTCACAAGAAAAGGAAAGAAAAATACTCCACATGAAGGGTGAAGCAACATGCGCTAGAGAAGATGAATGTATAAATACAAGGGCGAAAAAGTGCTGGCTATCACCAGCATGAGGTGGCAAAGATAGAGACTTTTAAAAAGTGTGTGTGTGTGTGTGTGTGTGTGTGTGTGTGTGTGTGTGTGTGTGTGTGTGTGTGTGTGTGTGTGTGTGTGTGTCTAAAAAAAACTAAATGCGTTATATGGAAGAACCACAAATAAATGCATTTCATTTGCGCTTTAAAAAAATGCTGAGTCGGATTTTTATTTCTTTGTTTTTGTTCGCTTGTTCCTATAACGATACCCACATTACACCTTTACAATATCCTCAATGTATTTGTTCCAATTTATGTTACCTGTGAATGTTAAACCTAGGAGTTTGAAAGTGGAGTGTTATTCATTTCATACAAGCATTATTAAATTGTTAAGTAAAAGCACAGAATAGTTAACACAGCCCCCCCCCCCCACTTCCGTGTTAAGAATTTGATATATGCAGAGTTTGTAAGAAACTCGTGAATGGTTTAAGTAAGTTACAAATGTGCCCCAAAGTTTGATAACAATCGTCGATTGCAACACCGTGTGCTGTGGATTTCTTCTCTTTCATCATTTTTTTTTTTTACTTGGAAGTCACCGAGGCCCAAAGGCCCAAAGAATATAATGGTTAATGAATTTAAGATGGTAGTGTAGTAATCGTTAATGGTGTAAATTGGGTAGAATTTGATTATTTATGGGGACGGCGCAACAAGAACTTGTTTACATTGGATTTGAAGGCTACTGTGTTGTATTCAACCGTGAAGCAGGACAGCAGAACAGTGTTCCACAGGCGGGCAGTTCTGGGAAAGAAACTTTGCTCATGGAATCTGCATTTAGATTTAGGCTCAGATAGAGAGTGGAGGAAATCGTTTATAGTGGTTGTAGCTAGTCAAGTGTTTTTTTGTGAAAGTTTTGCAAGGGGGGAGCCATAGACTGGAGTTCAGTCGAGCACTTGCCATGAAAATAATGTCTCTCACATTAGCGACTGCCGAGGGGGCACACTGGCTTTACAAGTATAAAAATATAAAACAACTCCAAACAGAAAAGACTTCAACATTCGGTAAATATTAGCTCTGAGTGCATGCGTATGTGACACTGTCACGTAGAAAAACGAATCCTAAATTTTGTCCATCGTTAGCTATATGGTCACATTGGTTTCCAACGATTTTCTTCTCAGTCTGATGTACTCTCACATTGTTTTGACTTCAATCTCTCTGATCTCTTTCGGGAACTCTGAACTGTTGTCTCAGACTGGCAACTGTCCTCAACTGCCTTGAACTGAAAATTGTCCATGAGCTACCCCTAGCTTGTAAACTGTCGCAAAACTTATTGACATTCCTAAAACTGTCTGTAAGTTAAGTCTAAATATATCGACTTCTATTGTTCAATCTCTTGTTCTGTTACTGCCACATCTTCATTAAAAATCCTATTATATCACCAAAAATGTTGTGAAAATAACACTCTAGATGAAAATAGTAGTCTGAATAATCCAAATGATACAAATACTTATGTAGCATCGTTATTATATTATTTCTATCTGTCATGCAAAAGAGAAATATTTAAAAAACTTGAATCTTGTCAGTTAGATTAATACGTAATAGAAATCCCTGAGATTCGCAAACAAACTTTCGCTTTTGATCGCTTTAAAAATTGCTTTTCTATATTTTCATTTGCTACAACGTATATTTCCTCTCACTACAATTTTTTTCTTTCTGATAAACGTTTTCATTGCATATTTCATGTAACTTTTCTTACATTTTCACTAATCACTGCATTTTGTAATTTTGCTTACCTTGCAAGCTGATTGGTCAGTTTGTGACCAAATCACCTAATAGAGGTTGCTCTCTATGAGGAGAACGAAATGGTTATGTTTATGATTGCTACAGTATCAGAAGAGATATTGCAGTTTTTCCCCCAACTAAAGACCAACAACTTCAATTAGATGTCTGCGGCCCTCATGGCAACACTAATGGATTCATATATTCCATGCAAGTCAGTTAAGTTAAAAGTCGCACATATGTTTTGAAACAAAAAAAGAAAACAGACAGCTGCAAAACTTTGTACTGTGTGAGAAGACTTAATTAACGAAATTTATTTATTTTTATTTAATTCTTTTCACCCTAAACAAGGCATATTGTCACTTGGAACGTAAGGGATTACCATTTAGGATCGTGTCTAACAGGGGACTGTGGAGAGTTGAGCAGTGAGATGTCTGTTCACATTATATTTAAAATTTTGCAGGTTAGTATAGTCAGAAGCAGAAAACAGGAAGGGAATTCCAAAGTCTAGCAGTTCAAGAGAAGAAACTATTAGAGTCGAAAGCTTTCCAGCATCTAGGAACCTCAATAGTTATGGGACGCGATTTTGCTGTTTGTCGAGCTAGTTAGGAGTGTGTATGTCTAGGAGGCACAAATGCCTCACGTTCATCAGAGCACATTCCATTAAAGTACTTGTAAACAGACACAGGGATGTGACGATGGGACAGAGTTGGTAACTTAGCTGATAGTGTGGGATATATTAAACGAAAATGATTTCCTCTTATCTTTGCTGGTTTTTTTTTATCGCTTTAGTTTTGGAGTTAATATTGCAGTGTTTAAATGGAAGTTTACCTTTTGACAGTGAAAATTTAAGTGACATAATTTGCATTATTTGCTTTCCTTAGACTACTGTTCTTATCTTAAGTGTTATTTTCATAATGTTTTGGTCGATTTAACCTCCGACCTTCTTCAGGTGTATCTTGTTGAACTCTAGGAATCTTACTGGGAATCGGCATGGAATTTCAAACGCAATTCCTTTATTTCATCTATGGTGGTGGCACGTTTATGGTCTGTCAGCCATGACTATATAGAAGTCCTTGCATTTGTATTTTGAAATATTTTTGATATTGAAAAAAAAAAAAAGAAAAAAGATTACTGTATTAATTGGATTCGTTAGATTACTGTCTTGAGTGTTATTTTCAATGTTTAGACCAATGGAATCTTTCATCTTCTGTAGGTGTCTCTTGTTGAACTTGGGAATTTGCACATAATTTTGAATGAGATTAATCCACAGGGGTAGCTTGCTTTCATTCCATCAGAGCTTTGACCGGGCAGAAGTCTTAAGTAATTTGCAATTGTATTCTGAGTATTGCTTCCACTTAGGATTGAACCTTCAACCTACAAAAAAGTATCACTTACAACTGGATTTTACCTAGTATTTTATCCGTTATGCCATAGGTCGTTATGGACTTCTACCTGATCATCGCTGACAGAACGATAGTATGCTACCCCCGTGGATTCCATTCAAAATTTAATACAGATGTCCGACTTCGACCTTTCCTTTTCTCTTCCCTGCAACCTCTCTCCCACAGAAGAGACGTTGCGAGCCTGTCTTTGTTTTATCGCTATTTCCATGGCAGGTACTCGTCTGAGCTCCAATCCCTCGTCCCCCCTCGCCAATCTTTCACGAGAAACACCCGTCTGGCTGAAACTACTGTCAATAATTTTCCCCACTCATTATCTGTGCCTAAATCCAAACATAGATTCCATGAGCAAAGCTTCTTTCTTAGAACTGCACGCCAGTGGAACTCTCTGCCGCTTGCCTGTTTCCCACTTGACTACAACTTGGACGTCTTCAAGTCCAACATAAACAAACTCCTGACAAACTTCCCCCTTAAGTAAGACACTCTATCAAAACCCCCAATACTAATGATTACTACAATACTATCTCATTGATTACTGTACACGTAATAACCCTTATCCCTGAGTGGCCTTCGGGTCTTGATAAGTGGTGACCCCCATGTAACAAAAAAAAAAAGATGGTAGAAAATTACAATAGTCGAAACGTTGTGAAAATAACACTCAAGATGAGAACCGTACTTCGAATGAAGCAAATAATACAAATTATCAATCCTTATCTAAAAAATTCAAACACATAATAATAATTTTTTTTTTTTTTTTCTATTAATGTTCCTACATTTAAAATGTTACCATTTTCTTTTACGTAGCGTTGTTATGATTTCATCGGCAACGCTCGGCATTCTCTATCTGTTGACGTCATGCTCCGGAGAAAGCCGAGCGAAAGCTGAGTTACGTCTGGTTCAAAAGATGCATAAGTACCTAATTTTCTTCTCGGCAGTTTAAAGACTATTTAAAAGAACTTTCATTCACCAATCCAAATCATAACATCTAAACGTAGTCGAAATTCATACAAAAAGCCAAAATAACTTTCTAAACGAAATAATCCCATAAAATAACTTGTATACATCTGTTTCCACGCAAGTTAATACAAGCTCGAGTCATGTACCTTCGTGTTTTCTTCCGTTTCCAACATCGATTTCAAATATACAGTTTTTCATCAAAAATGAATTATGACTGACGTACTCATACATCTAAGTGAACGACACACACACACACACACACACACACACACACACACGTGTAATCACATACTAACGCTTAATAACGCTGAAAGCCCTATAAATAGGTATCCCACTCCAGCCAGTTTAATATGCACAAATCTCTATCCCTCTCTCCTATTGTATAAAAGGAACTATGTGTACGTTCGTTCCTTATAGATTCGAAAACGGCTCGGCCGATTTTTATGAAATTTCACACAAATTTACTTTATGCATCTAGCAATGTTCTGATATAGTTTTTGTATCAAAATGTCTTCGATAAGTATCGATAATCGAAAAAAAAAACCTATGAAAGAAGGAACAGACGATTTGGACCAAAGTTAACACCTTATACAGCCTAACACCACAAGTGCATTTGAAAAGCTTTATTACCACACAAGCAGAAAGGTCCAGCATATAAAATCAACAGTAAATTCTTTGATATGACAGCGGTGTGTTCGAAATGAATGTTTCTGTTTAAAGCACAATTGAGCCATGATACTTGACTTTTTCATTTTAAAATTAAATTCAAGTCGCTGTACAAACAGAAATACGAGGCATATAAAATCAGCAGTAGGTTCCTTGATATGACGAAGGTGCGTTCAAAATTAATGTTTTTCTTTAGAGCAGAATTGAACCATGATACTTGACATTTTCATTTTAAACATTAATTCAAACCAATATATGTAAAAATAATTTTATAAAATCAACAATAGGTTCTCTTCAGTGCAATGTAGATTCCAATGTATTGTGGATTAAGTCACTGCAGGGAGGCATGTGAAGCTTCCTTCTGGTGGATCTCGATAGGTCCCTAATTAGAGCAGACAATCGACTTGATTGAAAAATAAGTGATTTCACGGATTTAGATGTTAATAAAAATATGGAAGTGAACCATTCAGTGATCATCATTCAATCCCGGGTATCGTCGGGTTCCCCTGTTAGTAAGTAAATTCTTTTTAATTTCAACTTGCATTAACTTGTTTATTATTTTTTTTTGTTAGTCTGATAAAATTTGGATGTGACTAATTTATTTTTATTACTTTACTAACTGGCAGCCCGGCGTTGCCTGATCATACAATATGCTTAAACATGATATTTTAATTTATGTAGATTGCGTATGTAATATTATAGAAGCAATTCTTTATTGATTACTAGCGAGGGGGGGGGGCTTTGCCCGGGCATAAATACGCTTAAATATGATATTTTAATTTGTCCAAATTTCGTATATATTATTATAGAGTGGTGATTTCAAAAGTAAAAAAAAAAAAAAAGTATTTGGGTGTCATTAGCTAGAATCGAAACTGAAACTGTAGTATTCAAAGCTGGTGACGTTACCACTGTACCAATGTGACATGCATATGAACCGATTAAAAATAAACTAAGATGAATGTACAAAATGTTTAATGATTTCTTTTTTCAATTTTGACCCATTTTTAACTCCTTAAAAAGTTTTAACCGGCTAAAGACCCATAAAAGAACTGCCTGTAAAAAATCCAATCATTTGAGGCCTCTAGCGCTGCTGTACAACTTTTAGTTTTGGAGGAGATAGCTTGGAAATATGGAGACAGACCGACAGACAGACATATAACCGTTTATATATTAGATTATATATATGAAGAATAATTTGCCCGGTGGACTGATTCACAAAAAAAATTAGAAAATAATAATGATAATATCGTTCATCAAATTCCGTCTGTGTTTGTTTACAATATCACATCAGCTGATATTTGTGCTTGACGATAAATGCCCTGGAAAAGTCACTTCTGATTAATGTTCAGTTTTAAAATATGCAAACAAAAAAAAAAATGATTTGCAGTGATTTTAAATGGTACGTTTTCTTTTATCGTAAATTGAACTTATTAATAAGAAAAAATTAAAATAGAATGGTGAGGTACATTCGGGCTTGAATAGGGATTATTTGATCTGTAGTCGAATGCTCTATGACTGAGCTATATCTCTAGATGATAATAATTTTTTTTTTTTTTTTTTAAAGCAGAAATGATTTGCAAAGATTTTATTATCTCCCTTGTTCGGTGTAACATAAAAATATTCCCCTGTAAAAATTCTTTTTTATCCAGAGAAAGGCTATTTTTAGGATTAGATTTTTTAGATTTTCGATACTTATTTGATGAATTTCTCTACAAAACATCTAAGAACACTGTAAGACATAAATTAGCTTTGTGTGAAATTTGCAAAAGATAGGCTCAGCCGTTTTGGAATCTATGAGGAAGGAACTTGCGCGCGCACGCACACACACACACACACACACACACACACACACACACACACACAATGACCTTTATATAATAGTAGAGATAAAGATAAATGTACAATTCTTTCTCTTGTGTTATTAATAATTTTTATTTTCCAGGCTACGGTGACAAACGAGTTTTTGTTGTTTTACTATTTTTCAACCCAAACAAGGTATATTAAGGGCTACTATTTGGGATCTTGTCTAAAAGGGTAGTGTGGGGAATCGAGCAATGAGATGTCTGTTCACATTACATTTAAACTTCTGCAGATTAGTACAGTCAGGGAATTCCAAAGTCTTGCAGTCCGAGGGAAGAAACTATTAGAGTAAAAGGATTTCCGACATCTAGGGACCTCAACAGTGTAGGGGTGTGATTTTGTTGTTTGTTGGGTTAGTCAGGAGTATATACACCGAGGGGTGGGGACACGAATGCTATGAGTTCATCACAGCAGATTCCATTAAAGTACATGTAAAATAGGTACAAGGGGTACTACATTGTAATGATGGGACAGAAGTGGCAGCTTGTCCGACAGTGCAGGACCTATTCAATTTGAGACTGTTTTTGGACTCTGTCTAAGAGTGAAAAAGTAGTGGTTGATACACTAGCCCAGATGTGGCAACAATACTCCATGCAAGGACGAAATGTGGCTTTGTAAAAATATAGGGTGCTCTCCAGTGTGACTAATTTTCTAGCGCGATAGTAGAGGGATTTAGTTTTTAATGGTGGCCTTTTTAATGGAATGTACATGCTATTGTGTGTGTCTCTCTCTATGAAAAGGTCCTCTCTTAAAAAAAGGGCCACTCGTCAATATGGTGGACATATGATTTAAGTTGTTTTTCCTAAAATAAATTGAAGTTTAAAACTTTAGGGAATTAGCTTTTTGCCCTATTATCAAATCGTCTTTTTATCTGTTTTTATGATCCAAATCTTAGTGTTTTTTATTGATTTACTATGAAAAGAAAATCCCACTTTTTCACCACTATGAATCATAGTACAAAGGTTCAATGTGTTAGCTGTTGAAATAAGTACGTGTTTATACTTCATATGAATGAATGTTAATTTTTTCTTTTTTATCAAAATGACTCACTGTGATTTAAATCAATGCTTCAACGCAATCTTTCGGAATACGGTACATATAATAATGAACAAGAAGCCAAATATTTTTCAACAGTTCATAATAATGTTTGATGTTATTTATTTTGTAATTCAATAGCCCGATTTTTCCTATATATACGAGGGACGTTCAAAAATTAATGTGTCTTATATTTTTTATTTCGCTCAAGTGGATCAGAGGGTATTGCAAATTGCATTTTTATGACTGAATTCATGCATTCATGACCTGAACGTTCCGTCTCTCTGTTGCTGATACTGACGGTGTTAGACTGTAAGAAGTAACCTCTGTCATGAACAAAATCAGAAACAGAGATGCATCATTGAATTCTTGGTAAAAGTGCATTGAGAATGGTGGTGACTATGTAGAAAAATGAATTCTGGAATAGAAAAGGCCGCTCGTTTTAATAGTACTACTCTCGTCTTCTTTACTTTTGGATTGACCCTCATATATGAAGTAGTTGTGTAAATCCGAAGAATAACTAGGGTGATCTAATTTAAAAATAAGATAAGTGAATTGCCCAAACTTTTCTAAAATAGTATATTGTAACGTGGCCGTTATGCTAAAACCGTGTTCATTACAATTCAAACCTTTCTTGGACCCCCCACGCCGTCTGACACCGTCGAAAAGGAACAAACAAACAAGAATAAATAAATCTGACTCCGCTTTTCTTTCTTTTTTAGCACAAATTGTTTATTACCATTTTTCTTTCTCCCCATCTCGACACCAGCTTAAAAGTCTCTTGCTGCCACTGTGGGGCCACATGTCCATATCCCCTGGCTGCATTTTTCTTTCTGCTCCACTACATGCCAGCCATATACAGCAATTTCTCGTCTTCAACTTTACACGTCCATCTTTTTCAACCACATTTTTTCTTCTGCCGACCATATGGTGTCTTTTTTTCATTTTCTTGTTGCGCCAGTTAGCGCACACTTCTTAATTTGCATATATGCATTTTTTTTGGTTCCTGCTGCTAATATCATTGTAAGCCAGCTATCTTACAGCTCCTGCTGATATTTTCCCATGCGCTCTGTTACATCTAAAGAATATGTGTTTATTTGTTTGAAGTAATAAATCTATATATCTATAAAAGTGAAAGCGTCTGTCTGTCTGTGTACATTTCCCTACACAATAACTCCGTCAATTTTCAGTCTACAGACTCGAAATTGGATATAAAGGGTAGTGAAATATGGGACAATCTTTGTAATAGGTTTTCGGCCAGAATTTGTGGTGTTAAGGGGTCAAAGTTCAACGACTTGACCTTTGAGAACTCTACCAAACTCCTTCGACAATTTTGGGTCTAAACACTTGAAATTAGGTTCCTTAGACATGGATCTAACTTAATAACTTGATATGAGCCCAAAACAATAAATGTTAAGGGGTTATAATAGGGGTCAAAGTTTTAAAAAAATTTGATCACTGCGGTCTCTACCAAATTACTAAAGACAATTTCTGGTCTAAACATTTGAAATTTTACACAAAGGGTATTCAAAGATAGGGCAAGCTTTTTAATCGGTTTGGGTCAAAAATTTGAGCTACCAATATATAAATCTATGTTTGTATGTCTGCCTAAAACTTTCGACAGAGGCGACGGATTTTCACAAAATCAGTATTGTTTTGAAGCTCGACCCTTCAGACGACAAATACCGAAAAATTGGCTAAAAACATTAATTTGTTCACCCTCAACTGACCACTTTTCTACAGGGAAGGGTTGCTTTTTTCGCCGATATTTTCGGAAGTTTGGTTAGGGGTTTTCGATTGTCTAGCCTTAATTCAAACCTACATCACTTCCGGCTTGATGGTGGTCGTAACAGCAAAGACGTCACGTTTTTTTCATGTTCTTTTTCTCCTTCGCGATACGGGTTCGAGCCTGCCTTCCTACTACCACTTTTTTTTTTTTTTTTTTTTTTTTTGCTCAACACACCACTCAAAACACCTGGACAACACCGGGCACCCATGCTAGTTAAAAAATAAAAGACTTTGTTGGATGGAACAAAACAAACTAAAGAAATATAAAAATAAAAAATTGCCCTAGTTTAAATGGAATTGCTTCCAATGTCAGAATTAGTTACCAGTTCAAACAAAACAAAAATGTTTATAATTTTTACGGATTATTTAATTATTTAAAATGTGTTGAATCATTGAAAGGTTTTCTTTTTTCACCGATTTTTTCTGTTTTTCATTGTTGGATGAAAAACAAAGTTAAAGTTTGACAATAATGACAGAAATCTGAAATTTTTTTTTCTTATAAAAATTGGACAATAAAAATCATTGACTCCCATCCACAAATTATCAAAATATTTATTGAATAACAATCGAATTAGCATTGCTTTGTTAAATTCCTTTAATGCAGTTATTTTTATACTTTTGTTTCACATCAAATTCATATACACAAAGCAATTGTATGTATGTCAATGAAACAATAAATTAAGTATTTTCGATAATATCGAACAATTTACTCTTTCTGTCGCAAAGAAGGTACAGAACCACAGTTTCCCTGAAGATATGGGTAAAAATAGCAACTTTTATTTAATTAATCGTATAAGATGAAACATTCACAATAAATATTGTGCATTAAGCAATGACATATATAATTTCCCCAAAACCTCTGGCCTTGATGGAGGGGAGACAGAAACTTGCCGCTATGGTTTCAAATGATCTGGAATAACAGCAAGAAGAGATTTGATTCCAAATATTTCTCATAGGTTATATCTCCCCTCTTTTGAAACTAAGGTACTATTATGAATTATCTCCAGTATCAAATAATCCTAATACACCATGAAATTTACTTTATGTATGAAAACCAAAGAGGGGATATATAACATTATGAGAAATATTTGGAATCAAGATTCCCCTTGCTGTTATTTCAGATCATTTGAAACCATAGCAGTAAGTTTTAGTCTCTGCTCCATCAAGGCGAGCGGTTTTGGGGAAATATCAGATATTTTGTAATTCATATGCAAAACTAGGAAAACGAATGACTATGATTGAAACATTTTATGGCTCTAAAAAAAGTGTCAAAAGTAGGCTGGATGATAGATGATCCCTTTAATGTGCGACCTTAAGGGCAAATGTCTCATAGCCCACTACACAATTCAGGTCATTAGCTTTCCAATGAATCTTCATTTGTTAAATTCTGATCAATAGTCGCTGAGATTTGAAACTATAAAATTGCCCAAAAAGGTGGTGTGTGTGTATATATATATGTATATATATATATTCCTACTTCTAACAATGGTATGAATATATTCTGAATATAATCGACACTAAATTATATAAGCCACATGCGGAAAGTATAAAAGATAAATCTAAAAATGTCTGTAGTTTTGTATGAAAATAAAGGATTTGATGATATAAATTTACCTAAAATATTTAATAATCCCAAAACCATACAATTACTACCAAATGGGCTACAGACAAGAGCAACAACCAATAGTTACATATAAACTAGGGCCAATTATATGTAACTAGGTGTCCAGTTACAAAAAACAAACAAACAAACAAACAAAAAACGATAGAACATATAGATATAAATTATAATATAAATATTCCAGAATGTGAATGTAATTCCTCCCTTTTATGTAATACTGAGATAAAACGTACAGGTAATTTAAAGTTAGTAAAAAAATTCTAAATTAAGAAAACTCCAAATTATAGAGAACCTAAATACCTTAATTATTCTAAATGCATTAAAGAAGTAACCCAAGCACTAGATAGTTTCATTATGTCTATGGTAAATATAAATTATTACAGTCTGCATTTGATGCACTTGAATTCATAAATAAAAAAGTTGAGCGTAGGAAAAAATTTAAACACCTTAAAAACTAATCCTTTCCTTAGAAATTCAGAAATGCATAAGAACCTTAAAATGCTGCAAGATAAGTTTGTAATAGTTCCTATTGAGAAAGCGACGAATAATATAGATTTGATGGTACTTGTACAGTTTAGTCAAGACATTAAAAAATGAAAATATCGAAAAAAGTTTAAATTGCATGTATCCGTTATGGAACAAAAGTTCACTTAATTTCATCAAGTAGTTTTTCTTTTTACAGCAGAAAAACACGTTTTTATGAGAGCGCGTTGAAGACAGCCATCTTGGATTAAAAAAAAAACATTTGTTTGAATTTTAGAAATGCCAAAAATGTAAAAAAAAAAAAAAAAAAAAAAAAAAAAAAGTTAAGAGGAGTTGGTATGCATTGCGGCCCTGGTGAGAATGAGTACTGGCAAATTTCTTTTTTTTTTTTTTTACACATAACAAGAAAGCATTATATAATTTATTTCAATGAAAGTTAATTTTTTCTAATCTACCAAAAAAAAAAAAAAATGTGAAAGGTATTCGCCATTCTTTCGAAACAAATTATTTTTGCTTTAAACAATTTCTAATAATATTCTGCTTGTTCCTTCCTTAGTTAGTCCGTACGTTACCCCCCCCCCCAAAAAAAAGGCTAAATTCGTAAAATTTTACTTTGAAAAAGCCAATCTGGCAACCCTAGACAAGAATATGAGTGACCTCCTTTTGATGTAGCCTCATTTTCGAATATCATAATAATAATAATATATGACCATTGTTGTAATAGTGTGAGAAAGGAACTCATAGTCATTTTGACATGCAGTGGTTTATCACCGAAGAAAGAAGTTAGCAAAAACGTTTTGTAAAAAGAAAAAAAAAAAAAAGGTAATATTCGAAAGAAACAAGACAAAAAAAAACAACATTGTCTGCAAAGAGGTGCTAGACTGAAGGTGTAAGCTAAAGATTGTCTTTTACAATGTGATATTATTTGTATTGAACTATGTAGCACAATATTACTATCTGGGTATTTATTAGTATTTATCAATTTATCTCATTTGGGTCAGGTCTATAGATAAAATACAATGGATATTATTTTCATAGAAATGTTAATAAACTCTTATTTACTGCATCTATTATTAGTTTTTCTGTCCAATAAACTAGTTTTTTGCACTATTTAGAAAAATATTTCTTAGTTTAAATATATTTCTTATTTCATGGAATTTCCACGGGTCCTGCTAGTTTTTAATGTTTTACTAATAAAAATAAAAACATTCATCGTAGTTACTCTTTTATACAAATATTAAATAGTGTATTATTTCACAAATATTTTCTTCGGACTAGCTATAAAGTGATAGAAGCTAGGTAAAAATGAAAATTGACATACCCAAACGATGCAGCAACACCGCTCAAAAGGAAGGTATATAAAAATGAAAGTAGGTATTGTTTAAATACAAAAATGGGTTAAATTGCGGTTAAAAAATGAACATTTTTGTGAATCATTTGTGGTAAACTGGATGGTAGTTTTTCAATTATAATTTCTTAATATATTTTCCTTATTTTTGATTCCAAAGACAATGAATACCTCCTGTTTACTTTTCTGATGAGTTTATAGTGAAGCAAGGGTTCCATAATCCTTATCCACACATTTTATCTATTATATAAATGGCAAGCGTAACTTCGGCAAAGATTCATCGTTTGATCATTTATTGTTATCAAGAAGTGAACACGATTTTTAATGTTATCATCCTGTGAACTTTTTTTTTTTGCAGATTGAAATTTAAGCATTAGTTTTTTTTCTTCTACCAAGGGAAGGGGGATTAGTAGTGTTCTGGGAGCCTACTTAATTTTATGTCTTTACACAGTGTCGCATGGGATAAATAAATTCTCTATCCTTTCCTTAATGTTGCCCAGGAGCCATAATTCAAAGTGCTCTATATCCTAGACAGAGCAGGCAGTAACCTAAAAGAGATTACATAAAAAAATAAAAATTTCTTTTTCAGTGAAGTGTGTGGATTGTTTCGGAAGCGCAAATATTACACATACTATTTGACATCTATTTTGTTATTTTATTTATTTATTTTTTTTAATAACCCAGGGCAATACCGGGTAGCTTTGCTAGTCATTACTAAAGGCCAATTACAAAATGAAATCCGAGATAATTAGAAGCAATGCTGGGATAAACAGAGAGAATTGTAGGTATTATTTTTTTAAAGTTTTCCTTCTCCTAGACTAGTTGCCCTACAAGGAATCAATCATAGTAGTGATTGAGAGTGAATCTTTAGCAATCAAACCAGTTAGAATAGCGTAGTCGTTTTTTGTTTTTTGCTTTGCTTTAATGTGCACAAACTCCTCCTACTCTCCAGACAATGCCAATATAATAGTATGTAGTAAAACGAAAAAACAAAAAAGCAAAGCAGTAGTTATGGAGTCTGGCCAAGTTGCTATCTAATAAGCATAAAAAGAGATGCTGCAGTTAGCATATTTCAGTGCATTAATCACGCAAAGAAAGAGGGATAGAGAGAGAGAATGAGATAAATATATAGGTAGAGAGAGGGGGGAGGAGAGAGAAATAGATAAGTAGAGAAAGGGAGAGAGAAAAATATATAGAGAGAGGGGGAGAGATAGAAAAAGAGAGAAAGATATATAGATAGAGAGAGGGGCAGAGGAAAGGGAAAGAAATAGGTAGAAAAAAGGGGGAAGAGAGAGACAAAAAGAAATATATAGGTAGAGAGAGATAGATAGATAGGGGGTAGGTAAGTTTAAAAAGAATACCAGCAACTATCATTTCATATATGAACCAATAAACAGGTTTTTTGTCCGTTTTGTGGCATATCAACCTCTTTTGGGTAATTTAAGGATTTTTAGCCCCCCCCCCAATCAATAGATTAAACCATTCTAGTAATGATTCAGTCCCTGTTGATTTTTTTTAGTGGAAATTAGTCTGTGCAGTTCTAGGAGGTCCACCCTCCCTGACTTTACCTTCTCTCTTTAAGTGGGGGTTTAATTTATTGCTAATCGCCTGAGGCGCCATAATCGGGGAATACCGACGGGACTGCCTAGACACTTTTTGCAGGTCAGAGTGCCTCTCTACGGGATGACTTCTCAATCCCACTTTCTGACACTGGTGTCTAAGTTCTTGCAGTAAGAGGGAACTAAACAAATTTTTTTTTTTATTAATGCCAAAACACAATATCGATTGTCACTGTGTAGAAAAGACATATCTAGTTAAAACTGAATTAAATGACAGTCTTTTCTGTTTCTGAATTTTTGAGATGAAAATTGATTGTTTTATTTCGATTCTTTGGATTACAGTTCTCATCTTGAATGTTATTTTCACAAACGTTTTGGTCGATGTAGCCTCCAAGCTTCATCAGGTGTATCTTGCCGAACTCTGGAATCTTTCTGTTGAACTCTAGGATTTGCATGGAATTTTGAATGGAACCCTTTATTTAATCCATCAGGTGGGGGGTAACATACTTTTGTTCCATCAGCCATGAATTGTCTTTTGAGTGTCGTCTGCACTGAAGACCATTAGCATAGTGAATAAAGTACTTTGCAAAATTCAGTTGTAAAGTTACACTCCTCTGGAGGTTGAAGATTCAATCTTCGGTGTAGGCAGTACTCAAAAATACAATTGCAAATTACTCAGGACTACTACCAAGTCAAATAACGCTCATATATTTGTTACATCCGGTCGTCAAAGTTTTTCAAACTTTATAATTTCTAAAAAATCAACCTTTGTCATTGTCTCGATATATACACTTGGCAGCGAAATAAATAAACACACATTGATGGTTATAAAATATTTTGTTTATTTAAAATAACCTTTTTGGTTTCAGAATGACAGTTTTGACATTGGTGACGACGTGCGTGGTGGTGTTGGTGCGTGTCACTTAGCTTGCCTAATGTGGCCGTTCTCTCTCTCTCTCTCTCTCTTTCCTGTTGGCTGCACATCTATTTTATTTTATTTTATTTTATTGGCACAGATGATGTTAACATTCCACCATGCATTGTCTTGAAAATGTCGATCAATCTCGCTGACCTAATCTCCGGGGATTCTACATTCCCCATTTGACTTCTTTGACATCATTCCCAGGAGCACCCGCATTCAGGCTTCTGACCGACTTTCATTTGACATCACTCCTAAGCATCTGGATTATCCAACATGGAAATAATAGTCCGAAAAATCCTAATACCAAAACGTTTTCTAACATGATTTATCAAGTTTGGGTCACAATCACTACCATTATTTATTTTACTTTGATTTCACCTGGTCTCTTAAAGAGATGACCATGAATCAGATGCATTGTGGTCATATCTCTATCTCTATTAGGTTGGTGTGAAAGTTCAGGCAGAATCTTTAATTTTGGTTTCAAATGATGTATTTTCAAATAAGTTTTCATGATAATACCTTTACTTTATATTTCATTTTAAAGAGCGTTTTCAACTCTATCTAATCGTTTAAATTACAATCGTTTTAAAACAATTATGTCTTCCTCTCAGAATGTTGAATACAAGATGAAAAAGCAAATGCGTACAATTTTCTTATTTCAATTCAAGCTAGGCCGAAAATCTCCTGAAACTGCTCGTGATATCAACGAATCATTTGGCCCCAAAACTACTACTGAACGTACAGCACAATGGTAGTTTAAGAAATTTCTTGGCACCAACAAGAGTCTTGAAGATGATGAGCGTAGTGGTCAGTCATTGGATGTTGATAACAATCAATTAAGAGCCTTAGTTGAAGCCAATCTATGCACAACTGTTCAAGAACGTAACATATACAACAATTTCCAGCCACTAGAGAGAGATTAGAAAGACAAAAAACCTGATAAATGGGTGTCTCATGAATTGAACGATAACCAAAAGAAATGCCATTATGAAGTGTCATCTTCCCTTCTTTTACACAACAAGAACAACCTGTTTCTCAACCGGGTTGTGACTTGCGATAAAAAGTGGGTTCTTTACGACACCCGGTGATGCTCAGCTCAGTGGTTAGATACCGATGAAGCTCCACAACATTTCCCAAAGCCAAAGTTGCACTAAAAGAAGGTCATGGTGACTGTTTCGTGGTCTGCGACCAGTCTCATCCATTACAGTTTATTGAATGCAGGCAAAACCATTACAGCGAAGAAGTACTGTCAATATATGGATGAAATGCATCAGAAACTTTGACAACAACACCTAGCATTTGTCAATAGAAAAACTTCAATTCTCCTCCATGACAATGTCTGACTGCACGTTACTAAACCGATCCTACAGAAGCTAAACGAATTGGGCTACAAAACACTGACTTATCCGCCATACACTCCAGATCTCTCATCTACTAACTAACACTTTTTTCAAGCATCTCGACAAGTTTCTGCATGAGAAATGCTTCAAAAACCTAAGCGATATCAAAAACGTCTTCAGCGACTGCATCATCACCAGAACACAAGATTTTTATGTTACTAGCATAAATATATTTGCTTTGTGTTGGCAAGTGTGTTGGTTCTGATGGTGCTTATTTCAATCAATAGATTTTTGTTTGAGCCAAGATATATTTAATCTTAATTTAAAAGTTAAAAACCGTGAGAACTTTCTAGTCAACTTGATATAAAAGGAACTGTGTGTGTGTGTGCAAGTTTGTTCCCTTTGAATTCAAAAACGGCTGGGCCCATTTTTATAAAATTTCACATGAAGGTACTAAACAACCAAACATCACAAGTGCATTTGAAAAGTTCTATTACCACGCAAGCCGAAAAGCCTTTTATATAAGATCAACTGTAGGTTCTTTGATATGAAAGAGGCATGTTCGAAATGAATGTTTCTGTTCAGAGCACAATTGCACCATGATACTTGACTTTTTCATTTTAAACTTTAATTCAAGCCATCTATAATATAAAGAGCAAAAATCTGTTTAAATGTATGCATATATGTATGTATGTTTGTATATCTGTCTAAAACTTTCTACAGAGGCAACAGATTTTCATGAGATCAGTATCGTTTTGAAGCTCGACCCTTCGGACGACAAATATCGAAAAATTGGCTAAAAACATTGATTCCTTCACCTTCAACTGGGCATTCTTCTACAGGGAGGGGTAGCAAAAAATCGTTCCTTCATGACCATTTAGCCAAACATGCATACACAATAAACTTTCTTTCTTGAATTAGTTTCAATTTTATTTTTTTATTTTTCCATCACGTTCACTGTTTTTTTTTTTTTGCTTTTGTTTTTCCATTAAAAAAAAAAACGTTATAATAACCTGTTTAGATATCATGTTCGCTTATTCATTATTTTCCATTTCATTTCGATTTACCTCGCCCACTCGGGCAACGCTGGGTACCCGCTAGTTATATATAAAAATAACTTATATAATCAACAGTAGGTTATTTCCAGTGCAATGTACACTACAATGGATTGTGCACAAAGTCACTGCGACGAAGCGTATAAAACTTCTTCCTGATGCACTGTGATGGGTCCCCAACTAGAGCAGGCAATCAATTGATTTGATTGAAAAATGGGCGATTTCACTGACTTTGATGACTATAAAATTATGGGAGTGTGAAACATTCGTTGATCATCATTCAACCCGGGCAACGTCAGGTCTCCTTGCTAATATGTACTAATAGTGTTGGTACAGGTATGAAACAGCAGGTTTACCCTGAGCAATGGCCAAAAATAGCACCTCGATTCCTTATGATAAATTGAACATGTTTACAATGAGTATCTATGGTTGATTTACAGTTTAAACAGACAAAAGAAATCCAACCATAAGCAACTCTTCATCTTTTCACAAGATTTTTTGTGAATCAAAATCGAATTAAGAAAAAATCTGAAAATACCAAGAAGTGTTTTTGTGTTTAACGACATATCGATCGTTATCATCCTAGTTTTTTTTTTTAATTTCTTCTTTTTTCTTTTTTTTTCCAAAAATCAATCAATTTTTCAATGTTTTTTTTTTATTTGTGAAGTCGCTTTTGGACTGTGGAATTTGACTATTTATAATGTTTGATTGATTCTGTCTGATTTTTACATTTTGGTTTTTGCGTTCTTATTTCTTTAAGGTTTTTAACATATTATTTGGGCTTTTCTTTTGAAGAGAAGTTTCATGCTTACTTTGTAATGAAATAATTAACATTTTTTTATGCAGGTTAATTTCTATTTGTTTCCTTTCAGGTGTTATCATTTTGTTAATAAATCCTAATATGTATATAAAAATCTATATTTACATGTAATGTTTTTATATATCTTATTTTGTAGCATTTGCCACATATATGCAGATTGTTTTAAATTTTATTTACATATTTTGTATTACTAATCGTTGATTGCAGTGTTTACACCAAACTTCATCTTCTACTCCATGCAAATGTTTGTGAGTTAGTCGGGTTAGGGTTAGTTTTGTGTGGCTAATACGAGTATGTGTTAACCCTTTATGACCTGGTTAAATTAATTCGTTCAGTCGTAAATAAATGATTATAACGGCATAAATAGTGGAAATTGATTCAAACACGCCTTGTACATATTAATTCAGTAACTAGGTAGATGCTATATACAGCCAGATTGCCATTGTCCATTGCTTACATTCAGTATGCTGCCATCTGTCTCAGAGAGTGGAGGATTTGTTTGCTGTCGTAAACTCACTTTTTTGAAGCACTATGGATAATTATCAAGGTAAGTTTATGAAATGCAAAAATTCTCAGTGGTAGTTTATTGAACTTCATAATGAAATACCGTTATAGTGAAAAGGTCTTAAAATCATAGTATCATTACTCTTAAATATTTTTTAATCATCTACATCATAATTCAGGTCATAAAGGGTTAGGTCTTCTTCTTGACAGAGTTTTTCAAAGGCGCAATATCTACTTTCGTTTCATGTAGATTTTTTTATGATTGTTTCATTGCTTTCTTAACACGAACTTCGTTCTTCCATTCACAACTAACATTTTCTTGTGTCTCATATTTTCTATTATGATCAGACTTATTTTTTGTCAAAAGTCAGATCTTTCTGATGAATGAAATACACCATGGTGCATACTTTCAATATGGCCTCACATCCAACTGTAGCCAAAAATAAATCCGTTGTTTTATTTGCCCATCCTGCATCCTCATTGTTTTAACTTTTTGGTACTTACACTGGCAGAAAAAAAAAAAATTGTAGCAGAGTCGAAATCTTCAAGAGACAATTGAAATCGTATCGGTGCCAACAATGTTGTGAAGTCAAAGGTCAGCTACATTAGTGGCTGGTCAAACTTCTTCTAACCTTGTTTCCAGAGAGTGAATTAAAAATATACGAGGGTCGTTCCAAAAGTAATTCCCTCTTATTTGGCTTCTCTTTAATCAGTTATCGTGTTTATGTTTTTGCTCCAACTATTGGCGTTCAAAAAAATTATTTAATCACTTGACGAAGGCCAGAAGATGAGTTGGCCAAGACATGGTGAAACAACAACTATGAAGATGAGGATAACAGTCTGCAAATAAATATACGTTACCTTTATTCAACATATCAATACCACTGCAAGAAGTTTCAGTGTAAAGTGGACATTTTTAGCGTCAAGTGCCATCAAGATGCCATCCACAAATCCATTTGGAATTCTGTGAAAGACTAGATTCATGGAAACTGAACATTTCATTGTATGTGATATTTCACTATGGACATAGCTATCGTAAATTTGATCCTGGGTAACAAAGCGTTCAATGGAGATCCAATCTCTGTTTTCTCCTTGTAAGTTTTTATAAGACATTTACAGCAAGAACTTGTTCTACTACTACAACAGAAAAAAAGTTTCCTCTCTTCCTCTATGTGCCTAGCATCAAGCAGAATTTACATAAACAGAGTATCTTTCCAAGGGTTCCCCATCTATGTGGAAGAAAATAAGATCGAATATCAGCTGAAGCCATTCAGACAATTGCTGGGAATGAATCTTCAAGAAGATTCTAATTACAGGGTGAAACGATAAAAGTGTCATCCTAAAGCAAATAACACTACAGCTTTATTTTAAAACTTTTATTGAAAAAATCAATTCAGGTAACTTGATTATGTAGTAGAGCTAACATCTATTCAATGTAGCCGCCTTCAGCCTCAATCATCGCCTCGGTATGGGTCCGGAACTGGGAGCATGCTTTTTCCACAAGCGTAGGCAGGAGCTTGGCGAATACTTAGCGGATGGTGGCGATCAGGCTGCTTTTGGTGTTATGGGAGGTTATTTTGATGTTCTCAACATATGACCAAATGTAACCCAGCGGGTTCAGGTCGAGGAGGAGGAGGGCCAGTGAGAGAAGGGTACAAAGTCATAGCACTCCTTCTGAAGCTAAGCCTGGGTTTCTTTGGATGTAGGTTGGCGCCAAGTTCTGCTGCCACACCCAGGGTCTGCCAGCGGTCACTTGATTGCACCAAGGAATCACCACATTCTTTGGGTACACTTTGATGTTGACTTTCAAGCAGATTTTGATGATGTGAGGTGGCATGATGTGGCCCTCTCTTGAAAGCTCATAACCGTGGCCGGAAACTTTATTGAGCTGTTCCCTTAAGCATTAAATCGTTCAGATTTGCATTTTAAATGTGATGGCAGTGGTCCTGTAGTCATAACTTTGATTGGTAGAGAGCATGAGTTGTACAGTGGCACATCTCCGATCTAGCTCATTGAACATAGTGTCACTTTCAGACATGATACAAGGCTCTTATTGCTCTTGGGATTTGTACACAACTGGCCAAGTCTGCAACAAAAAAAGAAAACCGGTTTTCATCAAACAGACATGGAATCATGTCATCTTTTCTAAGGCGATAATTTTATCGTTCCACCTTGTATGTTTCGGATCTTTTTAAATAAAGATTAATTTAGATTATTGGAATTATCCAGACCTTATGCAAAACAGTGACCGTGCTATCGTGAGCATATTCCAGGCTGATTACAGAAACTGTCAGAAAGTTATGATGAATATACAATGAAAAATTAATGGAAAATTGTAAAAATTTTAACAAAATTAACAGAAAAAAGTTTATATAAAAAAAAAAAGATCAATATATGGTATGTTCAATGAGTAAATATTTATGTTTTTTAAATAGCAAACAACTTTTTGTTTATAATTTTTTAATTTTTTTGAAGTTCAAATAAAAAAAACACTCATCGTATGATAAGTTGCACGAATAAATATTTAGTTTTCGATAGAAAACAAATGTGTTCTTTTTTTTTACATAGGCATCACCACTTATCAAGGTCAAGAGGCCACTCGAGGATAAAGGTTAAAGAGTGTACAGTAGAAATTAGACAATATAGTAATCGTTAGTAATGGAAATTCGGTAAATTTGTTAACTTACATGGACCTGCTCATCAAAAACTTGTTTATATTAGACTTGAAGACAACCATATTGTTGTCAGCTGGAAAGCAGAAAAACGGAAGCCAATTCCATAGGCGTGCAGTTCTAAGAAAGAAGCTTTGTTCATGGAATCTGCGTTTAGGTTTAGGCACAGATAAAGAGTGAGGGAAATTATTGATTGTGTTTTCTGCTAGACGGGTGTTTCTTGTGAAAGTTTGGCGAGGGAGGACCATAGATTGGAGCTCAGTCGAGCACTTGCCATGAAAATAACGATAAAGCAGAGACAAGCTTGCAAAATCTCTTCTGTGAGAAAGAGGTTGCAGAGAAGAGAAAAAGGACATCACTTACGAGGCTACAAAGTCTATTTTGAACTTTTACAAGGTAGGATAAGTCCTTTCTAGCAGCGCAGCTCCTGTCCAAATGTGTTCTGTTATTTTTTTAATTTTTTTTTTTTTAAACGATTTTGTATAATTTTTATGTCTACTCCTTTTCAATTCATACTAAATATTGGTTTGGGTTAGGTTGGGTTTTTGTTAGGGTAAGATTGTCAAGGTTATATGAAATAATCACGTTGACACACCGGTTCCCGTTAGATCACTGAAGTTAAGCAACGTTAAGCCTGGTCAGTAGCAGATGAGTAACTATTTGGGAATGCCAGGCGCTGTATGTAGGAGGACATCGACACCTCCCCGCAAGAACTTTAAAAACTTAGCATCATCATCTCCTCTGACGAGGATATACACGCAACTGGGGACTGCTTGTAAGTTTAGTATTTCCATGAAACTTCCAGTCAAACCTGCCTAGGGTAAGTCCCACTTTAAACAAACAAACAAAATATTATAAAACTTGTTTCAAGTCAGACGCAAGAATCTTTCGGCCTGTTATAGGGATGGCCTTGATCTGATTGGATTTGAACTTGGTAGAAGAGCGAATCTCATAGTCCAGGACGATACCTATTCTGCCAATCACACACCCTCCGTTGCTTATGGAGCCACTGATCTATCCACATGTTGACTACACAAAGATTTTATAGTATTTTGTGCAGTTTATTGTTAAAAGGTTACAAAAAAAAGGTAAAGTAGCTTCAAAGCAACGTGTAATAATTAGCAACAATTATTATTATTATCAGCTTATTGTTTCTTCGCCATTCATCATCTGGCGTAAATCTTCTTTTCGTATTATGAGATCATTTGAGACATTGTATTTAGTTAAAAAGTACTTAGCATTAGGTGGCATGACTTCATGCTCGGATTACCTGGCCCATCAGCCTCCTCATCAGCAGCATGAAATCACTGAAGGCCTTCTCCAGCCTCTTTCGCTTTCTCCGTTATTGATTTTTCATGGTTAAAAAAGAAAAAAAATATCGCTTACTCTCTCTCTCTCTCTCTCTCTCTCTCTCTCTCTCTCTCTCTCTGTTTTTCCGGCTTCTCCCCCCCCCTCTCCTCCTACTACCACTCTCTCTTCTGTTTAATAATGCCGCACCCAATTCAGTGGTAATCTCTGAACAATTTTCACCGTCGCTGTTATTAATATTGTTGGATGACTGTCGGATGGAGGGCAGGTTTAACTCTGCCTTTTACCTATATGTAACAGTTCTTTTGATGTAATCTTTCTGATTTATATTTTGTTTATCAATTTTTTTTTTCGTTTGTTTACATTTGTTTTAGGAGGTTTCGGTTTTTAATAGTTGAAAGCCTTCTAAATCTAAAAGGCCAGAATGGAGCGACCTGGGTAAGTTTTTTTTCTTTTCTCTCTTTTTACATTTATTTAAATTTTCAGTTGTTTTAAATCTTAATGCAGATCGCATTTCAATTTATAATAATAAAAAAAAGTGTTTTATTTTCTAGTGTGTGTGTGTGTGTGTGTGTGTGTGTGTGTGTATTACTCTTGTTCATCGTAAACAAAACATACTGCCACTTGGACGTAAGGGACTATTATTTGGGACCATGTTTACAAGGGACTATATAAAGAGATGAGCGAGATGTCTGTTAACATTACATTTAAACTTCTGAATCTTAATAAGGTCAGGGAGCAAGTAACAGGAAGGGAATTCCAAAGTCTAGCAGTCCTAGGAAAGAAACTAGTAGAGTAGAAGGCTTTCGGGCATCTAGGGATCTCTACAGTAAAAAGTTGCTAAATTTTGTTGCTAAACGGGTTTGTCAAAGATAGAGTTTGTATGCACAGAATTCACATCTAAACTAATCAACTGATCATTCTGAATTTCGGAACATAACTGCTCGTGTAAAAGATGCACATGTGGGCTATATTTAGTTTTATGCAAAAGGGATTAAAAAGGGGGTGGAAACCGTTCATTAAAATTCCGATTTTTATGAAATTGTAACGTTAGTTATTAGCATTTAATATAACACCTACACACACATGTGTAGACTAGAAAAAAATATGACTCATTTAGTCACTCGTTTAGCTCGAGTTAGTGTTTGAATCTGGAAAAAGTGAGTTTACAAAGCCAATTCAATTGTTTAAATAAAATAAAACAAATCCAAACATTAGTCTCTTTCTGTTCACCATATTACCCCCGACTCCCTCCCTCTTCAGCTATGGGTTAAATACTTTACTCTTTGTTGAGATATTAAAAAAAAAAAAATTATACTATATAGTCACTGCTTATCAATGCCCAGAGACCTTCCAAGGAAAGGGTTAATGGGTATCAGGTAAGACAACACTGTGATAATTGGAAATTTGATGAGCTAATTTATTTTAGAGGACGACTCATCAAAAACTTGTTTATGTTGGACTTGAAAACGGCCATGTTATAGTGAGCTGGGAAGCATCTCCATGGTATTGTGTTCCACAGAGGAGGATTTCTGGGGGAAAAAAACTGAAGTTTTTGTTTAGTTTTCAGCACAGATAGAGAGTAACAGAAAGTGCTGATAGTTGTAAGTAGTCGAGTGTTTGCTGTGATTGTCTTACAGGGGGGGTGCCATAGAGTGAAACTTAGTCAAGCACCTGTCATGAAAGTAATGATAGATTAGAGATAGGTACGCAACGTCCCTTCTACAAAAAAGAGGTAGCAGGAAGGAAAAAAGGACATCACTCACCAGATTTTGAAGTCGATTTTGTACCCGGTCCAGGCAGGAAAGAGTACTCGATGGACTATTCTAATATTTAATTTTATAGTTTTATAACCTTTGACATTTAGTAAACAGGGAATGAAAGGCCTAAGCCAGTGAGATGGATTGGGAGGTGTTAAACAGCATACAGTGGGTAATAGACTGAAACTTAGTAAGAAATGGGCTATTTTGTGAGGTAATTGAAAAATACAGGTACTTAACACAATTGAAATGGAATATTATTTAATTAGAATTTTATTATTGAGATGAGTATTATTTATTAATTTTATTTATTGAAGACTATTATCCTCATCTTGTTTTTAGTTGTTGTTTCACAACGTTTCAGCCAACTATTCCTCTGGCCTTCGTCAGGTGGTAACAGCGATAGGATAGGAACTCTGAATCTCCTAACTGCATCAACAGCAATTACTGCCTTCCATAGTTGTTGTCGTCTCACCAATTTTTTTGGCCAAGTAAGCCTCTGGCCGGCTTTGGGTAGGATTGAAACCGCTATCTTCAAACAATTCTCACCTGGAACCGTAGAGATTCAACATCTCTATCCACTGCACCACGGGCCCCAAATGGCGATCAAGGTCGAATTTTTTGGTCTTATAAATTCATGTTTATTTATTATCTGATCTTTAAAATTAAAATGGAATGTGTTTTCAAACAATAACTCAATCCTCAAATAAAGGAATATTTTAGTATGTGTTTTGTGTGATTAAACTATATAAGGGAAAAAGGTCTTAGGGAAACATCCGCTGATGAACTTAGTTTTAGTATAATACTAGACATCATCCTTGAGTTATGGCATTATTTTGTGACGTCATCATTTCATAAAGTTATCATCCATTGTTTTGATGAATTACATCATTTTGGGACATCATAAAATCAATGACGTTATCCAGTGTAGATGGAGACAAGATAACAAACAAGATCCATTGTTTTAGTAGTATAGTTGCATTCTCAAACTTAGACCTAAATAGCAGTGTTTCTAACAAACTGATGCTTGATTTTGACTAGCATGTGAAATATGAAAAGTTTCAGCCTGTGATCTTTACATTAAAAATTTTAATCGCTTTCATTGATTCCATTTATATTCAGTTAGATATTTTAGTAAAAGAAATTTCATGATAAATAATACTAATATTTGTTGCATAATCTTTGTTAATAAAAAATATCAATTACAATGACCAGCAGCCAAAGTTGACTATTATCTTATTTTTTATTAATACATATAATATACACAAAAATACTTTACAAATGCAAAGAAATCCATTACGACTTTTACTAAATGTTGTGGACAAGTAAGAGTTTGGAAGAAATACAAAACGCGATACTTAGTGGAAACGAAATATATTGAAAGAAAAACAAAAACAACAAATAAAGAATAGTGGTTATACGTCAGTCCAACTGCCAAGTATGTCTAACTGGTGCATAACGCCGATAGACATTCTCTTAATATTTATAGTAAGTAGAAGAATTCATTATTATCCTTAAGGTGGACACTACTACAATAATGAAACTAATAGAAATACTTCTATGCCTATTCTACAACAGGATATGTCCACACATAAAGTTTTATGATTTGCTTAATATTTATGCAGAAATATATATTTCTGTGGGAAATATTCTTTATTTCCTTTTAATATATACCACTCCTTATTTAAGAAGCTCAATATAATTACAGAGCAATATAGTGAATGAATGACAAAAGTCTATATTCCAAATGAGTTAAGGGCAAAATAGATTCACTAATTAATATAATAATTAAGTGATTGATTTTGTGCTATGAAACAAGATACTGTCAAGAATTGTAAATGTCAACTGAATTACAGGAATAAATTATAAGGTGGTCAACATCATGACCTTTGGAATATAGACTTTTGTCATTCATTCATTCACTAATATATATATATATATATAGAGAGAGATAATTACATATTTTTCATTTAAAATGTAAAAAAAAAAATAAAAACAATAAAAAAGGTACAAGATAATATTGTGATCCTGTAAGGGTCTGGAAGAAAGATACAACTCTGTAATTAGGGGAAAAATATATTGAACAGAAAAGCAAATACAACAGAGTGGTTATACGTCAGTCCGACTGCCACGAGTGTAAGACTCATGCATTACTTGTGTGCTAACGCTGAGAGATGTATTCTCTCTGTTTTTATAGTAAGTGGAAGAGTTCATTATTTTTATATATAGGGTCGACATTTTCAAATCTAACATTTCTGTTTGAACAATTATCACTTTTACATATAACAATACAAGAATTATATATGCTAATATATTTCCTTTTATTCACCCCCCCCCCAATTTCCAATCATAAATTATTGACTTTTTTGGTCTCCCGACAAAAAAAGGGGTGGACCTGTAAATTCACTCTCGCCTGTTCGTCTATTCATCTGTCTGCACTTTTCCCAATAACTACGCCTTAGAATTTTTTAAATTTAGCACAAACATTAAACATGATATGAGTAAAAAAGTAACAGAACAGATTTCCCGGGAAAACTCCGGTTGCCTCCTAGAGGTGCCTTTTGGGTTAAAATGGCTAAAATTTACACTTTTGTGCTTATTAAAAAAAAATTGATGCCTTTTATTTTTATAAAACTTTCTGAAAAATTGTAACTAAGTGATTTCTAATTTTGTTTGTCTATTCTTCATGATAACTCTTGGGTGTGCCTCAGGGGCTCTTTTAGGGCTAATAAAAATACTCCATTTTTGGGACTATTTTACCATATTTGTCCAAAATTTTCTGTGTATGTCTATTTATTAGCAGTTTTGCATGGTGCTGAACTCAAATTTAAATATGTTAAGGCTTTGGGGACTTTTGGGGCTAAATGGGGGTGGGGTGGAAGTGAATGATGGACTTAGTCATTTCTTTTTTTTGCATGGTGCAGAACTCAAATTTACATATGTTAAGGCCTAAAACTGCACCGTTTGTTCATTTTCACCAGGATTTGACATCCCCTGGGAACTTTTGGAACTAAATGCTGAACTTAGTCATTTTTTTTATGCCTCATTCACTGTGAACTCATGGGGGACCATGCATGCTTCACTTGTTTTCAATGTTTTCTAAACATTTTACTGCGAGGCTAAACTTCTGCCCCACATTGAAAACAGATATAGTCATTCGTACACCTATTAAATAAGATTTATATACTTTTACTTGAATTTAACTTCTATTTGAGACTTCAGTTTTCAATTAACCTTTCTAGCGGATTCTAGAACTTAGACTTCTATAGCAGTACAGTTGGCAAATCAATAATCTATTTAAATTTATCATCAGTAGCAAATTTTGCTAATAAAACTAATAGAATATTACGTTTCTGATTTTTTGAGATGAGCATTCATATTTGAATTCTTCAGTCTACAATATATAGTAATAATATGTAGTAATAAATAGCGATTTATGATGATAAATAGTAAGATTGTACATCTAGAAACAAAATAGTTTAAAGCTGCTAAAATTCATACTAGAATTGTCCATAAGGGCCTGTGGCATAGTGGATAAAGTACTTGGTAAAATACAGTTGTAAAGTTATACTGTTCTGGAAGGTTGCGATTATTTAGGACTTCTACCCAGTCATAGCAGACAGAACGAGAGTATGCTCCTCCTGTGGATTAAATAAAAGGCTTCATTCAAAATTCCATGCAGATTCCCAAGTTTAACAGAAAGATTCCCTGAGTCCGACAAGATACACCCGAAGAAGGTGTGAAGTTGCATCAACTGAAATGTCGTGAAAATAACACTCAAGATGAGAATGGTAATCCGAAGAATCCAAAAAATACGAATAATAGAAACTTTCTTTTATTAGTAGTAAATAAATTGTAATAAAATATATTTTTATTTCAATAAAATCTTATATGGAAACAAATAGCTAATATCTAAAATCTTTTAAAATCTCCATGTCAAATCAGGTCACGTGAAAGACGCATAATAAATGCTGTCTACAGAAAAACCTCTCATAGTAAGTTTGCTTTTACAGTAGAACCCTGGGATACAGCATTAAAAATTATTAACAAAATACAGTACAGTATATAATCAAATAACATTATAAATAACACTGTAAGGCCGGGCAATACCGTAATCAGGGGCCGGAAAAACATTGTATTCCACATTGTAACCTGACAAAAAAAAACGTATCCTAGGGCCAGCATATCCCGGGGTTCTACTGTATTAGCTATATAACGACCCATTAATTTCATTGCAGGTAAGACATTTCTATTATTAACTAGCTGTACCTAGCCGGCGTTGCACGGGAGTCATTCTATTATCCTTTTCATTGCATCGTTTATCATAAATTATAATCTGTCATATTCTTTATTTGTTATGTTGCATTGAAACAAATACCAAAAAAATCTCCTTTTGCTTTCTCTTCAAAGAAACATTTTGTTTTTTTACTTTTCAGTCTTACATGTCATAACAAAACTCTTGCTTTCTTTTGCTTAGATGATACACAAAATAATACCTATCATAAAATGGCCTGTCATAAAAGCAAAAACATAAAACAAATATCGTTTACATAGAGATATTTAAAAACGAAATAACTACTAAAAAAAACAAAACAAAAAAAAAACGGTTGTTTTTAAATTCTTGTATCAGAAAATACTTACAGCGTTGGTCATCATCATCATCATCATCATCATCATCATCATCATCATCATGTGAATCCAAAGATTCTATTGTTGGCATTCATTTCCCCAATATTTTTTTTAGTCAAAGATCTATCTAGAAAGACATTGGGTACTACAGAAAAGATAATTTAAAAGTTGCCAACATCCCATGAAAGTATTTCTGTGGAACGAACTGGATTCGAACTTGAAACACCTAGGTTGTCAGTTCGTGTCATTACCACTGTCACCTTGCAGTTCTGTTAACACAAATACACATTAATTTGCCTTGTCTAAGTGAGCTTTTAGAAGCTAAAATCTTCTTTTCTACTGCATACTGCAACATAGTGGCCCTGTTGGAGTTTTTACCTCTATATCAAAATCAACAGAGTTTAGGCCATTATTATAATGATCTTTACCCTGTTGATTGCGAGTTCATGTGCAGTTCTAGGAGGTTCACTCTACCAAGCTTTGCTTTCTCTCTTTGAGAAGAGGTTAGTTTATTGCTAATCACCTAAGGCGCTCCTTCTGGTGAATGCATTCTTTTGCTGGTTGGCGTGCTCCTTCTTGGGGGTGCTGGCTTTCCACCCCCACTTTCCTGACCCTTGTATCTAATCTTTTTGCAGTGGAAGGAAGATAAATACCTTGTCACATGGGATTGAATGACAAAAAAATAAAATTGTTTACATAGAGATGTTTCAAAACAAAACAGAAGCAGTAAAATTTTTATAGGACACATGTTGGTAGCACTGTTATCATTTCACATTTCAACCTTGCTATTGTACGTTATGTTTACATTCTCGATTACTGGAATAAAATATTAACCGTTCATATTTATTAGAACTCTAATGGCCTTTAGAGTCATTAAGACACTTATTTTTTAAAAGTCGCTTATAAACATTCATACATTTTGGCATTAACTTTTAATAAATTTGATATTATACTTTTCAAAATAAATAAATTCAGTAAACATATTGATTCCCAGACAACACTGGATACATTCAGCTAACATTTTGTTATATATTATGTCGATTTTAAAGGAGTTAACGGTTTTAGTAAGGAAGACTTTTGTACCATGGTGGTGAATAATTGGCCCTTGCAACTCATGTATATAGCGTAATTTTTCATTGTCAGCACTCTGACATCCTAATCTTATACCAAGGTCTGCGTTACCTGATCTGAATCTTGCACTATTTCTTTTTGCACTTTCTTGACGAATGTGGACACAATCAGAACACCTGTTATGATTCTACCTGCTAGCCAATGGTTCTGAATTCCCGTCGCAATTCTCCATCTTATGGTCTTCAAGGTATTCAAGGAACACTGAGCAGCAGCTGTGATTTCCAATTTTTAAAATTTGACACTGATCATCATGATCACTTTCTTCCAAATATTTTGGTGCTTTCTAGTCATCCATAGTCTCCAGCTCTCCAATCCACCAATAGTGCACAGAAACACCTATCCATTGCACTATTAAATCCAATGACTGTGTAGTGTAACAGAGCACATATGAGCACGTGGGAAAATATCAGCAGGAGCTGTAAGATAGCTGGCTTGCTGAAAAAACACACATATGCAAATTAGGAAATGTGCGAGATGAAACAAAAAAAAAGGACACCACATGGTCGGGGGAGAAGAAAAAGTGTGGTCAAAAAAGATGAATGTGTAAAATTGAAAATAAGAAATAGCTGTCTACGGCCAGCATGTAGTGGAGCAAAAAGGAAAACAAAACCAGAGGAGATGGACATGTGGCTCTGCAGTGGCAGCAATAGCCTTTTTAAGCTGGTGTTGAGGCGAGGAGAAAGAAAAATGGTAATAAACGACTTGTGTTAAAAAAGAAAAAAAAGCTGAGTTGGATTTATTTTTGTTTGTTTGTTCCTTTTTTGATGGTGCCGGATGGCGTGGGGGTCTGAGAGAGATTTACGGTACAGTAGCAGTTACAAGATCAATATCTTCTGTTGTACTAATGTGTAATCTCTTGCAAGGCATTGCACATGTCCAGACTTGCGTAGTGACATCATAAGCTTTTGGAACATAGTGCGCTGACACGCTTTTCAATCATTTCGGCCCAGAGCGTTTGGTGCTTAAATAGGAAAAATTTCTGGAGAGACACCATTGAGAACATATAAATCACTTCTTGTCTCCCACAATAGTGTTGTGGAATGGAATGAAACTCCGGAACTCAATTTTCTTTCTATAGTTGATGCTGTTTGAAGATGTTGGTCTTTTTAAGTAAACGTCTGGTGACTCTCTTTTTCTTCTTCATCACAAGCAAGGCCAGTCAGCTGCTGTGAACACTGACATAGTTATATAGAATAAGGCAGAGAGAGTTGTAACTTTGGTTGAAGTGAGTGTTTCTAATGATGGCAGTCTGAACAGAGCTGAAAGGGAGAAACAGACCAAATATCAAGGTCTCATCTATGATATGAAAAGAAACTGGAATCTTAGAGAGATATCAATCATACCAGTTATTATAGGTGCCACAGGGCTTATGAAGAAAAACCTGAAGTCCTACCTAACTAATATTCCTGGTGAACCAAGTGCAAAAGAGATCCAGACAATTGCACTTAAAGGAACAACGAGGATACTAAAAAGAGCTCCTGGTTGGTTTCAATAAAAAGCAAGGCAATGTTGGCAGCTGGTTTGGCTGCCCCATACCCAGCGTTACAATCTTCAAAGGAAGAAGAAAAAAAAAATAAAATGAATGCAGACACAGCGACTCCATTACAGAAATCGCAATTTCTAACAAGCATCTTACTTTACCTAAAACTCTGCAAAGGAATAAACTCGATTTTTCCATACAATTAATTAGATAGCTTACGAAATATTAAAATTTATATGCCATAAATTCTTTCAAGTGCTTTTTTTTTAAACTATACTATTGGTTTTCATCAAATATTTTAAAAATCAAATTTTGAAAGTTAAAACTAATTATTATGCTATTGTTTGATCATGATATGATTTATTGAACTAAATTGTTATAAAACTATAACTAATTTTATTAGGATAATGTCGTTTTAATCTCCTTTATTACCTGGTTGAACTAATTTGTTCAGTCGTAAATGAATGAATATAACAGCATAAATAAAGTGTGAATCGATTCAAACACGCCTTGTATGTATTGTATTAGTTCAGTATCTAGGTATATGCCAGACACCTCCAGATTGTAATTGTCCATTACTTACATTCAGTATGCCACCACCTGTCTCACAGAGTGGAGGATTTCGTTTGTTGTCATAAACACACTTTTTTTTAATCACTATGGATAATAATCAAGATAAGTTTATGAAATGCAAAAATTCTCAGTGGTAGTTTAACCCTTGAACTTCATAATGTTTTCAGTTTGAAGAAAATTAAAGTATCACTAGCAGGGGCGTGGTCCAGCTTTGCCCAGTCGTAAAATACGCTTAAACATGATATTTTAATTTGTCTAGATTTCATATATATTATTATCGAGTCTTGATTTCAAAAGTAAAAAAAAAAAAAAGTATTCGGGTGCTATCAGCTAAAATAGAAACCGAAAGCAAAACTGTAGCATTCAAAGCTGATGACGTTACCACTGTACCAACATGACACACATATAAACTGATTAAAAATAAATTAAGATGAATGTGCAAAATGTATAACGATTTTTTTCAATCTTGACACGTTTTTGACCCCTTAAAAAACTTTTAACCGGCTAATGACCCATAAAAGAACGGTCTGTAAAAATCCAATCATTTAAGTGCCTAATGCCGCTCTGCGACTTTTAGTTTCGGAAGAGAGAGTTTGAAAATATGGAGGCAGACAGACATATAGCCTTTTATATATTAGATTAGCCTTTAAAGTAACTAAAATTAACACTATTTTTTTAATCATCTACATCATAATCCAAGTCATAAAGAGTTAATCAATTATTGGGTTTAAATAGCTTCTACAACTTTCAGTCTATAAAGATTGCTACTAACGAGGTTTTGGAGTCATTATCAAAATTCGTCTTTTGGTAAAACATAATTTAAAATGGATGAAGGGGACAAGAGAGGAGCAATGAAAAAAAAGAGCAAATAATAACTATATTCAGAAAGTCTAAGTTTATTAAAAGAAAAGAAACACAATTTAAAAAGTTAAGTAACGATTTAAAAACACAAAAGCACGTAAGAACGGTGTCTCTATATAAAAGACAAATATTGAATGAATTATCGCTCTGAGCGATGCTTACAAAATGGCGAAAAACAAGAATTAATTTCGATTTGCTACCTACAAAAAACTTCTTTTTAAATATATATATATATTTTTTTTTTACACAGTGATCACCACTTATCAAGGCCCGGAAGCCACTCAGGGATAAGGGTTATTGCAAGTACATTACGTTAGTGTGGAGATTTGATGAAGTGTTTACTTAAGGGAGCGGTTCATTAGGAATTTGTTAACATTGGACTTGAAGACATCCAAGTTGTAGTCCGGTGGGAAGCAGGCAGACGGAACAGAGTTCCACAGGCGTGCAGTTCTAAGAAAGAAGCTTTGTTCATGGAATCCGCGTTTTGATTTAGGCACAGATATAGAGTGGGGGAAATTTTTCACAGTGGATTCAGCTAGACGGGTGTTTTTCGTGAAAGATTGGCAAGGGGGGACGAGAGAAAAATATCAGTCTTACTTGATTAAAATGAGTATAGCAATAAAAATTCAATATAAAAAGTCTTTCATAAAATGTCTTTTCAAGTCTTTTTTCCTTTCAGCCCCCTCCTCCTCGCCAATATTTTCTTTTTTCTTCTTTTAAATAAGTCACTTCGGACTAAATTCTTTGCTTGTATAAAACCTTCGAAAGGTTCAATATTCTTTTCCTTTTAAACAACTTCGCGTTTGACTTTCTCCTCTTGACTTTTCTTTTCTCTTGAAAAGGGACTTAACAGCCGCTGACTTCTTAAGGCTGGCCTGTTGAAAATTTAAATATCTATATCTTCTAGCTAACTAGTTCAGGTTAACCAGGACCTTCATAAAATATGTCATTAAGGCCCGTGAGCTGAAAAATGACGTAATCGCTGAGATCCTAGCAAGCAAGATCTGTCAAACAGTTAATCTGTCGATAATGAATCAAAAATGTTTACAAAAAGCATTAGAAAACGTAACAGTTGCATTAAAAAAGAGAAAAATAAGGAACACTATGATTTTGTACTTATTACAGAGGGTCGTGGGTTAACCCAAAATGCATTAGGGTTTTCTTGCCTTGATATTCTTTTCATTACTCTGCCTTTTTAGAGCTTTCTTGCTCTTTGCTAAAGGGAGAGACAAATATACAAGTCACATGACCTATCAACGAAGCACAAAAAAGACGTCCTATCTGTAAGGTTGCTTTTGGAATTGGATACTGATTTTAAAATGGGCGCTCATGCTGGAGAGCAAAACAAATTATATCCTCAAACACCCAAATCCTCTCCTTTCCCCTTCTCGGCCAACTACTACATAGGTGAGGGTAATAATGACTCATAAAGGAGCGGATAGGAAGGGCTGACTTTCCCACCGCCACCCTGACAGAGGATTGTGGGAAGTTGAGCGGTGAAATGTCTGTTCACATTATATTTAAACTTCTACATATCAGTATGGTCAGGGAAACAGAAAACTGGAAGAATTCCAAAGTTTAGCAGTTCTAGAGAAGAAACTATTATACTAAAAGGCTTTCTGACACCAGAAACCTCAACAGTGAAGGGTTGGAATTTTGCTGCTTGTCGGATTAGTCAGGAGTATGTACATCGAGAAGGCACAAGTGCTATGAGTTTATCAGATCACATTCTATTAAATTATTTATAAAACAAGCACAGGTATGCGACACTGCATCAATAGGACAGAAATTGGAGCTTGGCCAATACTTTTTTTTTTTTTTTTTTCGACCCTGTTTAAGAATGAGAGACACACCAGCTCAGATGTGACAACAATACTCCATGCAAGGGCATATTGTGGTTTTGTTTTTGTAGAGATATGGGATGCACTCCAGTGTAATTAATTTTCTAGCACTGTAGAGGGAGCCCACCTTCTTTGCAGCAGCCTTGGCAATGTCCTCAGTATATTTGTTTCAATTCAGATTGCCTGTGAATGTTAGGCTGAGGTATTCGCAAGGTGGGATTGGTAGTTTTTGTTGTAATTAAATATTTTGTCGCTATCAATTACAAATGATGACTCGTGTGTGTGTGTGTTTGCAATCATTGTGTCTACGAAACACATTTAAAAACCAACAAAATATGTTTCTGTTTTGACAAACAAACAATTGTTATTCAAAACACAAGACAATTATTTCTTCTGGTCAATGAGGAAATCGTTTTTGGGGAGGGAGGGGGGGGACGATAAAAATCGTTTTACTTTGAAGTTTTATGAGACTGACCTAAATATAAACTAATGTATGCTTTCTAAAGTTGTGGGCAGATATTATCCAAATGACTCGGCACATGTATACAAGGTGCCTTCAATAAAGTTCCAGACATTTTTCGTATGGGCATTTTTATTGATAGTACGCACATGAAAATCTAGTCCCCTTTCGAAGTAATCTCCTTCAGCTGCAATGCACTTGTACCATCCCAACAATTTCTGGAATGCCCCATGGAAGTCCTCTTGTATGAGCGTGTCAGTGACCTTCATTACAGCCTCTTTCATTTCCTTACTTATCTTATAACGACAGCCTCCAATGTTTTCCTTGAGTTTAGGGAATAATCAAAAATCATAGGGAGCAAAGTCTTGGCAATAGGGAGGGTGAGGAACTGTCTTGATGCCCATCTTAGTCAAATAGTCTGTGACAAGGATGGAGTTGTAGACTGGTGCATTCATGCAAATTTTACGCATCTAGTTCCTTGCGAATAATAGTGTGTAAGTTCCCACACTGACATCAAACTGTGCACTTATTGCCTCTATAGACACACAACGGTCCTTATCCATTAAATTCTTTATTTGGCCAATCAACTCTGATGTTCTGACTTCCTTACATCTCTCACACCTCTCATCATCCCTAACAGACTCCCTACCTTCCTTGAATCTCTTATACCACTAAAAAACTGATGTTCGATTCATGCAAGGTGGTCCAAAAGCTGTTTGAAGTATTCCATACGTTTCTGTGGCATTTTTCCAAGTTTAAAACAGAATTTTATTGCATATTGTTCTTCTAAAGTGTCCTCACGTCAAGATTGCATTTTTGAAATTCACCAGCTGTGGCAATCAGGCTTTAGTAGGGTGTATTTCAATTCCTGCTCTAGCTGTTCATTTGAACCTGTAATCATAAAAAATACTTAGTCATCTTATAAGATGTATAGCAATAATATACTGAATTTTCAAGAGTCTATGACATTTTTAAAAAGAGTCCGGAAAAACAATCAAACACTTGCTGTCCAAAACACAAAGCAATTATTTCTTCTGGTCAATGAGGAAATACACGCCTGACATTGTTTTCAGAGAAGCGTGGATGATAAGAATCATTTCACTTTGAAGTTATATGAGATTGCTCCAAATATAAATTGATGTATGCGGTCTAAAGCTGTAAGCAGATATTATTTAAATGACCATACATACATACATACACACACACACACACAGAAATCAGTGTCTACCAAGATTGTATTTGCCCAGGGGGAAAGGAAGACTGGGGCTGTCAGAGATCAACCATCAACATATGGCAACTATAGTGAGCACAGGCCAGTGTCTGAGAAGCTCCCAGAACCACACCCTCTCAATAGTATGCGAACATCAAGAGCCAGCAGAACAACTCAGTCACCCAGCTGGCTAAGCATTTTGGTCAAGGCTGTCTCACAGATGAGGATGAAACACCAAACAAGCCTGCCACAGAAATAGCAAGAAAGAGTTGGCAGAAATATACCGAAATTTTCTAAAGGATGGACCTTAAACAGTGAGACTAACATCAGCGTCCCAGGAATACATAGACAAAGAAGATTTCTTGGACTGCCTCAAGAGGGGAGCCATCCACCACAATCAGGAAAGGGTTATAATGGCTGCTCAAGACCAGAGATTGATGACCAATGCATTCAAGAAGATGGCAGGTATCAGTAATGACAACAAATGCAGGTTCTGCCATACAGAATTGGAAAGTGTGAGTCATCTGGATCAAGTTGCAAGGTTCTTTTGGGATACGGCTACTACACAGCGAGACATGATGGAGTATGTAAGTACCTCCACTAGACCATCTGTAAAAAATTAAACATTTAGTGTAGTAGCAAATCCTGGGAGCATCAACCTAAAAGAACAGTTGGAAATGACTTATATACCATATATTATGACCATCTTATCCCTACAGCCACCTACCTTGAAAATTCCACTGTCAAACCTGACATAGTTATATGAAATAAGTCAGAGAGAGTAGCAACCTTGGTTGAAGTGAGTGTACCTAATGATCGAGGTCTGAACAGAACTGAAAGGGAGAAACAGACCAAATATCAAGGTCTCATGTATGATATGAAAAGAAACTGGAATCTTAGGGAAATGTCAATCATACCAGTTATTATAGGTGCCACAGGGCTTATGAAGAAAAACCTGAAGTCCTACCTAACAGATATTCCTAGTGAACCAAATGCAAAAGAGATCCAGACAATTGCACTTAAGGGAACAGCGAGGATACTAAAAAGAGCTCTTGGTTTGTTTCAATAAAACGCAGGGTAATGTTGGCAGCTTGTTTGGCTGCCCCATACCCAACGTTATAATTTCAAAGAAACAAAATTAAAAAAAAAAAAATATTTTTTAAATGTCTAATTCTTGTTGATGATTCTGTTTAGTGCGTACTTTTTCAAGAGTAAAAATGTAAAATACTCATTGACGAGAAGATTAATTAGGAGTATCCATAGATGAAGGCGGGGGCAGTATATTATACATATTTATATGTGTATATACAATATGTGCTAAAAAATAAAAAAATTAACCGGTGTCTGAATTATTTTCATGGATAATTATTTTACATAAATGCAGAGAAATATTTTAATATCCTTTCCTTTGTGTGGTTACATTGGGGGAATGGGAGATGAGGACGGATTGCAACAAGCGAAGTGCAGATTTATTGTGTATTGTTTTTAGAATTGTTGCATTTTAAAAATCAAAATGGCGTATATCTGTCCATAGTCACAGCTTTGATCTTGAAATTAGATTTGGGTTTATGGATTATATCTCTGATTGTTGAGGAGGTTGTTTCAGATATTTCAATGCCTATTTTGTTTAATTTTTATTTATATATGGTGTTGTTTTTACTATTGATAGATGGGAAAATACTTCTGCTAAGTGTTTTTATTTTTAATCATGTTAATATCTTGATTGCGCTTAAAGATTTCTACGGCTTTTCTTCTGGCGTTTAGTAAGAAGTAAGAAGTATGGTGTGTATTGCAATTCTTTAAGAGTGTGTTCTATGTGTCAGAATTCTTCCTCTAAATGTTCGTTACTGCATATTCTCAAAGTTCTGGAAGAGAAACCGATTATGGTGTCTCTTTCCCTCTATCGTTATGATGAGAGTAAAAGTCAGTCACCCTTGTTGCGATGGACTTTATTTTGTTTTATTTTATTTTGTTTGTGATGGACTTTATACTCCAATTCATCATCATCATTAGTATTATTTATTTATTATTATGATTATTTTTTTTAATGGATATCAAGAAACAACATGGATCCATTTTCTTCTTTTTCATATGTGTAATTCATAGTGCGCTCAATTTTATTTAATTTCATGGTAATGTCTTCCTGTTTTGGATGACTTAGACAGGAAATTCAAGATATCATCTATGTATCTAAAGTAAGATAAAGTTTAGGCAATCTGTATTCAAGGGGTCCAGTTTCTATAAACTCCAAAAATACACACGCTAAGACTCCACTGAGGGGGTTACCCATTAGTAGGACAAATTTCTGTTTGTAATAAAATTTGTCGAAGGTGAAATATGTCATATCGATGCATAAATTTATTATGTTAATTATTGGAAACGGGAAGCAAATGGTTATTTTCTTTAGATGTTTTGAAAGTAGGTTGAGGCATTTTTTGGTTGGAATATTTGTATATAGAGATTCGATATCAAGACTGTTCATAGTTTTGTTAGTTAGGTCAAGGTTTTTTTTTTATTTTGGGGAATAAGTTACCGGAATTTCTAATATGGGATGAGCTAATTGTGCCTAATAATGGGGTTAATGATTTTGCAATTGCCCGTGCAATTTTATGGGTAACACTGCCAATGCCTGCAATAATGAGGCAAATCGGGATATTGTTTTTGTGGGTTTTTGGTAGACTGTATAAAATGGGGATTTGGGGGTAGTATTCGGCGTATAATGATCAGGTTTTGTTATTCGTTCAGTCGTTAATGAATATAACAGCATAAATAAAGTGGGAACTGTTTCAAACACGCCTTGTATGTATTAATTCAGTATCTGAGTAGATGCCAAATATCTCACTGTCCATTGCTTACATTCAGTATGCCGCCATCTGTCTCAGAGAGTGCATGATTTAATTTGTAGTCGTAGACACACTTTTTTCAAGCACTATGGATAATAATCAATGTAAGTTTATGAAATGCAAAAATTCTCAGTGGTAGTTTAACTATTGAACTTCATATTTTTTCCAGTCTGAAGACACTCATAGTATCATTATCCTTTAAACTATATAAAATTAACAAATATTTTTTTAATCATCTACATCATAATTCCGGTCATAAAAGGGTTAATTGTGATCCATATTTTAAACAGATTTTATTTACATTGACCTATTCTAGATGTTCTTTTTTAATCGTAGAAAGTTTAGCTACCTGACTTTTTAAAGCAGTTTTCATGTACAGGCTTGTTGGGAAATTTGTCTTGGATAATCCCCATAACTATCAAAGTAACTGCTTTGTCTATATATGCTTCAATTCCTCAATGCTTTATTTGAAAGCGTTCCTTTTGAAGATTTGTTTCACATACCAAAGTTTTTTGTTATGAATTGGAGTGAGTTTGAAACTACTAGGATTCCGCAACAACATCAAATGCATATTGGAGTTTTTATTCAAAAATTTTATTTTGCTTGAAAACTGTTACTCAGTTTGTGGAAAGGCAGTTGAGTGCAATTTA